>NC_045165.1:9720497-9880497 GCF_900700415.2 Clupea harengus
GTAGAGTCAAAGTTACATTACACATGAGCGCCCCCTAGAGGTTACTCCAGAATGACAACAAAGGCAAATCCTTCCTAACAATCAACATCAACTGATACAGGGCCCTACGCAGCAAATTAAATGTTTATATATGCATGTAATGCATTGGGGGTATTAAATGTTATTACCTATGTATGACCTTTAAAAATTCTACTTTGAATAAAAAAAATTCCCTAAAAAATTTCAAGTAATTAAATAATGTGGAGCGGAAACATACCATGATTGCATTTTTGTATTGCATTCATGACTTTGGACCTGGGACAGGTTACCATGGCAACACACCCGTGTCTCTGTTAACTCCTCTGTGTTGTTCCTAGGGAGAGGCAGAGTTTGCCCGCATCATGAGCATCGTGGACCCCAACAGGTTGGGACTGGTCAATTTCCAGTCCTTCATTGACTTCATGTCCCGTGAGACTGCCGACACAGACACTGCCGACCAGGTCGTGGCCTCCTTCAAAGTACTGGCTGGGGACAAGGTGAGGATTACAGAGAGGGAGGTTTAACACTCATTTATTAGATCTCGATCTAACTTTCTCACATAATTACACTAATAAAACACATACAACATTGAAATGCCAATAAACAAGGTTTACACCACCACATTACTGAGAAAGGGGGGGGGGAGAGAGAGAGAGAGAGAGAACTGGTTGAGTATTATAAATTAATAGAGATAGGATGGAGGGTAGTTACTAAACATTATTATAAAACATTATTTTTGTCATTAATTCAAAAATATTCAACATCAAATATTGTCAAGCAATCGTTGTGCTTTTTTTATTGTCCACTCAAATTGGATGTTTTCGAATAGCAATAATTGTAATGTTATGTCCAGGAAAAAAATTAATTCAAGATGGATTTTTAAGAATTATCCAATCAAATTAGACAAATCTTGTTTTTACCTAATTATTCCTTTTTGTCTTCTCTGCTCTTATGAACTCCTCTTCCCTCTGTTCTTCACTACCTATCTTCCCTTCCCTCTCCTCTCCTCTCCTCTCCTCTCCTCTCCTCTCCTCTTCTCTCCTCTCATCTCCTCCTCTCCTCTCCTCTCCTCTCCTCTCCTCTCCTCTCCATTCATTCTCTCCCTTCCCACCACCCCCATCCAGAACTACATCCTGGCGGATGAGCTTCGCCGTGAGCTGCCCCCTGACCAGGCCGAGTACTGCATCGCCCGCATGGCGCCCTACGCTGGCCCTGACGGTGTGCCTGGCGCCCTCGACTACATGTCCTTCTCCACCGCCCTCTACGGAGAGAGTGACCTTTGAACTCCGCCAGAGAGAGGCAGCCAGCCAGTGGCCCACTCTTCTGCCTTGCCTGCTCCGCCCCTTCCACCCCGCCCATTGCAATGCGCATTTTTTGTACGTTCCTTTCCTCCCTCCATTCCTCCCTCGTTACCTTTCTCCCCCCTCCTACCCCTGATCCTTTCTTTTTTTTTGGTCTTAACATCCCTCCCCAATCCAACTCCCCATCCAACCCTCTCGACCTGTCTGTTGTATTTGCTTAACCTCATGCAGTGCAGCAACTCCCCATGTTTACAATGAGGGAGACAGAAAAAAAAAAGTTTTCATTTTATTTCCGTTTTATGTTCTTGTTGTTTTGTTTTTTCTTCATAAAAATGAATAAAGTTAACATATTTTATTATACAGAACAAAAAAGGTATTTTTCTTCACCTGATTAAAAAAATGAGAGAAAAAAAAGAAACAAAAAGTAAAAATAAAGAAAAAAGGCAAGCATTGTCTCTTCTTTTCTACATGCATAATTACTTTTCACCAACATTTCCAATGATGATACGCAAATGTGTCACATTTCCCAAGGACTCCACCCGTCAGAAAAGAAGAAGCTAAACTCATCTGTATATAATGCTAACCTGCATACAACTCTGAACATCTAGTCTCCTTCCAGTGATGATAGTATTTTGCCAACCAGCCCTAACAGCCATTGGGAAAATTGCTACCTAGATCATTTAACATGACTGGTCATGAAACTTCAAATTCAGGGTCGGAATTAATGATTGCCGTTTGTGAGGAATATTAAGGGTAAACCTCATGAAGTACTTAAAGTGTCACCACATCCTAATGTTTCTGTATGAACACCTCTTTGCCTTTAGAAGGCACACCTTTGTTTCAACAAGAGCAATTTCATCTCACTGACTCAATGTGTGAAAGACAATAGAAATACAATAGAGAACACTAAATAAGCTCAGCACGAATATTAACACTGGGAATAGTACAGCTTGTATTGAGTGTGCTAATGCTGAGCTATGTTTACTAGAGTTTAATGGGAACAGGTTAGAGCTTAATATGAATACATTTCATAATATCTTGAAGGATATGTATTATTATATTACTCTATTTTGAACCTTGTTAAGTTGTGTGAGTCTTTGACTCTTAAACAAAAGTCAGGAGGCTGGATGTGTAGATCTGAAGTTTAGCGCTGCTTCCAGCAATGGAGGTGGTTCATGAAGCATCGCGGGTGTGTGTGTGTGTGTGTGTCTGCTGTGAGAGTGTGTGTGTGTGTGTGTGTGTGTGTGTGTCTGCTGTGAGAGTGTGTGTGTGTGTGTGTGTGCGTGTGTGTGTGTCTGCTGTGAGAGTGCGTGTGTCTGCTGTGAGAGTGTGTGTGTCTGCTGTGAGTTGTGTGTGTGTGTGTGTGTGTGTGTGTGTGAGCTCCAGCAACGGAGGGGATTCATGAAGCATCGCGGGTGTGTCTTCTGTGCAGGCCTTCTTAAAGGCACCTACTCCTATCATTTGGGGTTTTGCTGTGGCCAATCAGAATTAGTTTCACTTTCAGCTTCTGGTCTCATCACGTCAGCTAGTTCGAGGGTGGCTACTCTGGCTTTCACACTGAGTTGCTGCATGTTCACCAGACAAAAAAAAGACTTCAGTTGTTTGGGAAGTGATGTAGGAAATGTGGGGGTATTCCAAGTATGTGGTGTCATGACAACCCTGGGTAAATTAACTCAGAGTAAGTGGTAAACCTCCGAATAAAAGAGCCATATGCCTTTGTTTTGCAAGGAGAATGAAGCCTTGAGTTAATTTAATTAATTTAGTCACTAAACCCCGGTGGTCAACTGGCTTAGCAAGGCACAAACAGCTATTTAAGTATAGAATGAACTCATAAGCAAAACAAGGTCAACACTGTTGCATTTGCTAGATAGGCTTCCATTTCACTGAAAACTGTTGTGGAACAAGAAAGTAATGCTATTGGAAATTATGTTTAGGCTATATGATTCCTCCCATCACTTTTGCCTTCTGCAGCATATACAATCTGACAATTTCAACACAGTCTCACAATTAAAAACCCTAGAGATACTCAGCACAAGAGCAAATCAATGATCAAACGTTTTAACCGTCTAACCAAAAGAACATCATGGCATCACATCTGCATTATATTTTATAAACGGACTTTTAACCTCCTAATGTTCTTTACATTTTACAGCTTTTAATTTGATGTAGCTTTACTTCCCAGAATTCAAAGCGATTCTATTGTGAAATGCATGCTGGGATTGCCAGACATGGTTCACTCTAAACACTGATACACTATAGTTGGTGACAGTAGCTAATATCCTTGTAAAGTGGAACATTATGTCTGAAATTAAAATGTAATTGTCGATTTAATTAGAGGAAACATGTGGAATCGTTTCTCTCATTTGCGAAAGAACAAGACATTGAAGTATGGCATCCCTATGCTGGTAGGTGTTTGGTATCACTCATTTTCAGCTCATTCATTTCAGTTAAGTTAGCTAGGATACCTAGCTAGCAATGTAATGGTTACAAAAACCACTAAAGACTTCACAACTAGCTAGAATTAGGCAGGCTTGCCAGCTAGCAGGCAAATCACTTAATAGCTGGTTGACATTAAAACCTGAAATCGACAACTACTACAATTGTGTGAGCTAGTTTTGATATGACCCTGACTAACTTAGTTTAGTTTGTCATATATGAAAAACCTCTCAATGACTATCGAAGGTTAAACTGAAACAGGTTGGGCTAAACGAAATGCAGTGGACTGCAATATTGCAAAACCTGTCATTTAACTTAACGTTAGTTGTTTTGAGGTGATATGGGCGGGACGCTTTCACCAATTCGTGTTGTTTGTAGTTGCTGGTCGTGGGAGGTTCGTTTGGACTCAAGGAGTTCACACAGATTCGATACGATGCCCAGAAAATCCGTAAAAAGGTAATCCATTCATTCATTCATTCATTCATTCATTTATTCATTCAGCGTCTCCTCTGTCATCTAGCGTGTAATGTATTACTGTCATACGAATACAAAATCATTCCTTTCTGCTTTCCAACTTATTGTCATACAAATAAGTCCTTACCTCCGGCTTACCACCAGTGGACCTTGTAACTGGTTCAGATGGGTCATTTAGCCCTAAATCTATATTCATGTTTCCATCATTCCTGATTTTCTTTATCTGCTGTAAAGAATAATGCAATCCCTGAAAGGAAACATATTCGAGCAAAAGAAGGAAGCTGATTTTCTGCACTCCATTGTGTTATATTTGCAATGCCTACATTTTGGTGGGCTTGGTTGAAATGGTCAAATAGTAATGATGCACTTTTGAAATGCACATAGTGTGTGTTTCTTTCTATTGCTCAAATATTTAAATTGTTTAATGCCTTGGCACACTAACCTGAATGCTGAGCTTTTTCAGTTAGGGGCACTGTCGTGTCAGATTTGTAGGTTTGTGATAGGAAAGATACTTAGTCTTCTGATCTGATTAAAACTCTTAGTTCTTGATAATTCAGGTAAAAGTTCTTAATAAGACCAGTAATCTGGCAGAGTGTGAAGCAGAAAGGGGTTATGTAGTCAGTGCAATACCAACAGCATAAACCTGAGCTCGTCTCGAGACAACACTGATATCACAAAGTTTGCCTTAGCTTACGTATACATCAGATGTCACCATAAATCATTTTATTTCTTTTGGTTTGGAAAGAACAGTGCCAACACAGTTCACATTCACCAATAGGCTACAATATCAATACCTACTCTCACTAGTGACTAGCCAGCTGTCAACAGTTTAGCCTATATAAGCCTACCAAATACAACAACAAAAAAACAATTGTGCAGTTTATATGTAAAAGGTATTTTCCATTTGTCTAGAAGGTTCAACAGTTTGTACATAATCCACGCAGCCCGTTTTTCCACCGATTTCCACCCTGACTAATGTTTTGTGATTGACCTCCGTTGATTTCCGTCCTGTGGTGGTGCAACAGACGTACGGACCAGAGGCCAATGCTGCGTCTACGTTTATATGTCTGTCCAGCACGAAATCATACTGTAGATTTCAAGGGGGCTCTCACAGAATTGTCGTTGCTGTGGACTAACACAATCAGCTGTCCTCAGGGGCCCTTTTCCAGCTCAGGAAGCCTGCTTTGCCTCCTTGTCATAGAATGCGGATGGGGGAAAAAATAACACTGCACACGTACACACACACACACACACACACACACACACACACACACACACACACACACACACACACACACACACACACACACACAGAGAGAGGGACAGGCAGGCCTGCTAGATGTCAGGCGCATTGGTGCGACCAACCATGATTTATGGTGACATTTTTTTAGTTGCACTTGACAGCTCTTTGGTCACAATCTGGAGCCCTGCTGAAGAGTCATGGCTTGAGTAAGCTTCAGCACTTGGCTGTATACGTCCAACTTATCTTTATAGTACTTGTCTTCCAGATTTTCTGTGAATTTGTATGTGTTTACACCTGAAAAGTCAAAAATCTCCATTTTTCTCCTAGCTGGACCCAGCACTGGAGGCCAGAGTAAACTCCGAAAAACAGTCTGTGATCCTCGAGGAGGAATATGAGGTACAGCAAACAGCAAGAAACATAATCATTCTGATCCCTTGGTCTGGACCTATGTGTGTACGTGGGAGATAGTGACAATTTGTCCTGTATTATATCTGCAGTTTTGTGAGTGAACGTTGGAATTGATAGTTTATCCTGAACAGTAACATTTTATTTCCACGTGATGGGAAAAGTGTTACCACATAGGAAAAGAGAACTCATTTATGTGTTCAGTAAATGTCAACACTAGCTCGGATGAAGAATCATTTGGAGATTTCGGTTTTGATATTTTAATATTGTGGATATACATCATAACTTGTACATTTAAATCACCTCACTGTGCGCGTGGGTATGCAAAGTATACAATCTGATCTCTTATCTTGTGTGTGTGTGTGTGTGTGTGTGTGTGTGTGTGTGCGCACACATGGGCCTGACAGAAACTTCGTGAGAAGAACCTGGACAGTTGGAAGAACATTCGTGGCCCCCGGCCTTGGGAAGATTCCAAAGAATATCAAGAAGAACAGAGAGCACGCCTGAACAAAGGAGATTAATCACACACACACAAATGTCATCCTCGAGACAGAAACGGGCTCTGTGGTTTAAGTACATCCCTTCACACACATGTACATATAGTCTGTAGGATCTGGGAGTGATGCGAAGCAAAGATGAGCTTTGACTTTCACATATATGGCCTTCTCTCTGGCTTCGTTGGAACTGTAACCCTTGTCTACTGTCCACACAAAAGATTACAACTGTTTGGACCATAGAGAATCCATATGAGTGTATGGGGGGGGAAAAAATCAAGATCTTCAAATCACTGTGCTCTCTGTTTGAGAGTCAGTTTGTGTTTCAGAAATGAGCAAACATCAGTGCCTGTGATCAGTCAACACAAAGCCCCACTCCTACATCACCTGCAGAGCTGGGGGGTATTCGCTGTACGTGGTTTAGTGACAAACCTGGATAAGTTAACTCAGAGTAAGTGGTAAACCTAATAGAAGAGCCCTCTGACATTGTTTTGCTAGGAGAATGAACCAATCGGGGTTCTTTTATTAGGAGGTTTACCACTTACTCTGAGTTAACTTATCCAGGTTTGTCACTAAACCACGTACGACGAATACCCCCCTGGTGTCATTCAACAACTAACCTTGTTTGTGAGTGCATTGTCATACTCTTGTTTTAATAAACAAAACAAAAAAAAGAGAAAAACTTGGAAGAACCATTTTTGTGTTTTAAGTTCTTACATTTGGAGTTATAATGTCTGTCAATAGTTTGTTGTTGTCTTTCATTATTTTAGTTATTTAGAAAGATGTCTAACAACACCTTTGCTTCTAAAGCAATGCTGTCTTTGCCACAATGAGAACGTGTTGGGCACTAGTGTAGAATCCTGTGCACAGTTCTGTCTTTGGTATCCTCCTCCCTGAAAGGCTCTTCTCATTCAGTTCTACCAATGACTGTAAAAGCATTGACAGCATGGGGTCATGCCCCTCCATTACACAGAAATGTAGCCTAAATTAGTCAAATATTCACAACATTGACTGTAATGTTGTATGTAACCGGAAATGATATAGGCAAGAACAACCGGGAGGATGATATCACTACTTGGACTATTGGGGACTTTTGGTGAATTCGTTGGCAGTGTTTTTTATCTGTGTCTGGGAGTTGATGGCATGGATGTTTGACGCGAAGTTGGGTAATGGTGGAAATCCCCGATTTCACCAACTGCATTTAAAAAAAAGAACTTGGCCAAGACACTTTACCAACTAGTGCCCATCATGATGACACGACACTTACCAGGACCAATTGAAATCGAAGATCTTCTATGAAAATCGGCGGCAAATAGGTTTCGTTTCTCACCTGTGTCGTCTGTACTAAGCGTACAGTAGTGGAGCCTGTGCTATGCACAAGTAATTTGTTATTCGTGAAACGGTAATTCGTAAAACATCCATCTGAAGGTAAGACAAGCCCTACAGCATAGACTTTACTGACTAGAATAGAATAGAATAGACTTTATTTGTCATTGTGCATTAGACACACAACGAAATTTGTTTGTGCAACCACTAAAAAAAGTGCAGTTGTGCTGGGTGGAGGGTATAAGGAGGGTTGTGTGATTATTTAGTTCCGTGATGGCCAAAAATGACAAAATGTATTTATCGTGATAATGTAGGAAGCCTATATCAGGTTGTGGTTGATTTGCGTTTTAATAAAAAGAACACATAGCCTACAAAACAAATGCCATGTGTAGTTTAAACAGATCATGGTTTAAAAAAATTAAATAAAATAATTGTCACAAAGGTAAGCTATGTATGGTAGTGGAAGTCTATTTTGAAATCGTATTTATTCATAACATCTTTAAAATATGGTAAGATAACGTCTTTAAATTAAATTAACGTCCGTGGTTAAATTAAATCTGGGAAAGCCCTACTTTTTCTGAACGCAGAGTGTAGTCTGAAGATGAACCGTGGAAAAGGTTGAGCTACACAGTAGGCTAAATCATAGCTTATATAACAAATTCGAGGAACTTTTTTGTCATCAAGGTCGTTGCAGAACTGGTTCGGTTGGGTGTGTGTATTCTGCAGAGCTGCCAACTTTTCAAAAAACCTTCGAGTGAGATTTTGTCGGGAGTGACCAAAATGTTGCCGCGCACGCAGCCACACACGTTGGTGGCTCAAATATCAGGGAATTGGAATTAATTTGGCGTTGTAGCCATGTTGTGCTCTGCATTCTGCTGGTTTGTGGGGCCCAAAGTCGTTGATAGAGGCGGCCTACTGGAGATGGACAACATTGGTTACATTCTGTGAAGCAAAGACATAGCTGAAGGTCCACCCCCAGGACATTTTTTCTAGTGGATTTTTGGGTGGTATGCTAAAGATGTGCAATACCTGAACTTATTCTGATTCATGTTCATCTGATCATGACTTGTAGGGCCTTCTAGACTTGAGCTGAACATTCAACCAGAAAACTATTGGTGTGCCTCAATGACTGTCTATGTACCACAATATAGCCTAATTAATAGACCTGTGTTTAAGATTTGACCAAGGTAGGTTCCCACCACACGTTCCATCAAACAAAGAAATGCAACAAATAAAGTGCTTAAAGTGCTTAAACAGTAGCCTTTTTAAGCAATACAATGGATTGAGGTATCAGATGAAGATCAGAAGCTGGTTAGTCATTTTCTAAGATCTGTGGGCAAGGTTGTACTGGTCTGTGGCCTTCTTGGAGGCCTTGATGACCTCTGAGGGGGGCTCCCATCTGAAACAGGGCTCCAGGTTGGCCATCTTTATGGCCATTATTGAGGACAGGGTGCCATCCAATGCCAGGCTATTTCTGGTCTTAGTTTTGTTTAGTCCCACAACTGAAAACACCCTCTGCATTCGAATGGGGCAACACCAGGACCAGCTTGGCGACGGCAGCAAGCCTCTCAAACTCTTTGGCTCTTGTCACCTATGGAAAATGAACCAAGAACAAAATGGAAAAACATACCATATTTTGTTTTGATTAATACTGTATATTGTAACAAAGTTCAGATACAACATGCATAGTTTGCATCATGTATGACACAATATATGCATGCATCAATAAAAGCAACAGATGTAGCCAAGCCACACCTGCCAAAAAGAAAGACAAAAAAAATGTATACCTTTTGTTTCCGTGTTGCCATTCCAGCCCAGAAGCTTTCCATCTCCGTTTCGTCCTGAAGGGAGGTTGTTGGCATGGTCTGATAATTCAGAAATTCCTCACCCAGGTGGTCATGCTCCTCTGGCCCATGGTATGGGAGGAGATGGGGAAACCTATTTATGAAAGTAGAGTTACAGGTTGTTAAGTTATATGTATATTGTCATCAACCAGCAGCAGTTCATACTAGGGCTGAACGATTAATTGCATTTGCGATTTAATCGCGATATGATAGAACGCGATTTTCTAACCGCAACGTTCGCGATTAAAAACGTGATCTTTAAAAAAAAAAAAAAATTATTATTATTATTTTTTTTTTTTTTAAGATGGTAAATTTTGCCCAGTGTTTAAAAAGTGCATGCCTTGTGTTTATTCTTACAATTACTTTGTTAAAATGACTTAAATGCACAGTGGCAAAGCCACCGATTTGTTGTTCTTGATTCTGTAATAAGCAGTTAAATAAAAATGTTAATTGTGGGAAATAATATTTTACACTAAATGTATCTAATATTGTGTTGGTCATCATTCATTACGATTTGTTGGGAAAAAAATTAGGATAAAACAAAAAAATCGCATATTAAATCGCAATCGCAATATTTTGGGGAAAAATCGCAATTAGATTATTTCCCCAAATCGTTCAGCCCTAGTTCATACACATCTTTGAGGAAAAGCCATATAAGAAATGTGCAGTTTAGGAGTGAACATACCTCATCATAAGCATTTTAGCTAAGATGATAGACAATAATTAAAGAAAAAAACTAACCTTTCAACAAAGTACAGGACATATTTAATGCCACTTTCAGCCTTTGATAATGGCTGTCAATACCCAATCAGTGTGGTATCATGAGTGGTCCGAAAAGTGAAGACCAGAAAATTGACCAAATGTCATTATAGCCTACATTGGGTTACTAAATAGTACATGTAGCCTCCACTTTCCCCTTTCATAACATGCAATTGCTAAAATGGTTGAAAATGATATGTAGCCTAATATTTATATTTATAGCTCAGGCATCGAAACCGCAGTGAAAGGTGTCAGTTTATGTTAGTTCATGCTGGTATAATATCAGTATGTCATCATTTTACTGTCTATTTTTGCTGACAACAGCTTTCCTCACGCTACCTCACATGTACACAAATTTATAAAATAGTCTCCGTGCCGAAACTCTTCAGACTCGCCGCCGCTGCGCGGCTCTCGCAGGAAGTGTGCATGCTCTAACCTGATATGGTACATTCACACATACGTATATGTTAGAGGCTTCAACAGAGATGCTTCTCATTCTCTAAATCAGTTTTGTAGCTCTGTAATCTCCCACATACAGGGTAAATACTGCATATTTATTTAGAGTTTTTCATGCCAATCACTTATTCACTCATTTCTACATAGCTTTAACATGGCTGCCCCTTAAAAAAAGAGCTCAATCTTGTCTGCTTCACCCAAAAAAATGAAGGGACATTAATTCACATAAAAAAAAACTATATTCATAATGCAAACTGATTTAGAGAAAATACATATTAAAGCCACAGAGGAGCCTGAAAACATGGTGTTGAGAACAATACTTGAATAATCCAAACAGGCAACTCAATGTCAAGACACAGGCACTTTTATTCACGGCACCAGGGGAGGTGAGAATGCTCGGATCAAAGTTCCAAGGCTCAAAAGGTTGAGCAATACCATTTGCATAGTCACATGGCCTACAGGTCTCAAACACTATTCTGATCTTGTTTACTAACCTCTAGTTCTATTCCTGTATTGCCAAAATTAGTCAAATATTCACAACATTGACTGTAATGTAACTGGAGATGATATAGGCAATTACAATCGGGAGGATGATATCACTACTGGGACTATTGGGGACTTTTGGGGAAATTCTTTGGCATTTATTTTCTCTGATAATGTAGGAGGCCTATCAGGTTGTGGTTGATTTGCGATTGTTTAAAAAATAAATATATATTATTTTATGAAAGAACACATGGCCTACAAAACAAAAACAATCCTAACATTGTGTATTAATCTAGTTTAAACAGATAATGGTATTTCCCCAAAAATATTATTGTCACAAAGGTAAGCTATTTATGTATGGTAGTGGAAGTCTAGGTTGAATGTATTTATTCATATCATCTTTAAAAGATTACGGCTTTAAATTCAATTAACATCCATGGTTAAATTAAATCTGGGAAAACTGCTAAAGCGTGTAAAGCCCTACATTTTGTGAATGCAGATGCCAATATATTCAACGTAATATGTCAGCTCCCTTTGGCTGTCCTTTAATAAGTGTTATCCTGCATGATGATTAGTTTAACATAGACTACAGTTTACAGAATTCTTGCAATTGAAAGAAGAGAAATGGGCTTTTTATCCATTGGGGGGTTGACCCCTCTAGTGATGGCAATGGCGTATGCACAAACAGTATAGCCTACAGTATGTCAATATCTGTGAACTTTGGTCCAATGCAGCCAGACAACTATATCCAATTTAGATGTAGTACCCAGCAGTAACCAGCAGATGGTAGGATTACATCAACAATTTGTATGACAGAGATTTACATTTACATTTAGTAGACACTTCTATCCAAAGCGATTTACAAGGATGTATACATATTTCACATTCACACTGATGGCACACTGCACATCAGGAGCAATTAGGGGTTCAGTGTCTTGCTCAAGCAGGGAATTGAACTAGCAACCTTCTGATTACTAAATGACTTCTCTACCTCCTGTACCATTGTCACCCTGAGAAGAATACTTTTGAAGAATACTTGTTTGCATACTTCCTCATACTCTGTACTCGCAAAGGTTATTCTGGAATCCCACTCACAACTTGATCTCTGAAATTATGATATTATGATTATTATTATTATAATTATGATATTTGGTAATTTTATGATTAACTGTCTTCACAATTGTGAAGTGGCAGAAATATGTTTTTGTCTCAAAGCTGAAAGCCAACAGACATGTCTTGCAAATACCACCAACAGCATGGATGTCTTGCCACTGGTGATATTTTGTGCTGTAAAAACTGCATTTTTGCAGTGTTTTGGATCAAGATCACAAAACTACATAGTGAAGAGCCTTCACCCGACCATATGTAATCAAAATGCATTTGGGGACCCCTCAAAAACATACCTAAAAAACTGTACAAAAAAAAAAGCGCCTTATATAATGTTTTTTAATTTGTTGTCGCCATTTAAGTATACCGTAAATCCTCAAATAAAGACCGGGATTCAATTAGAGGCCAGGCTTCCGATAGTAGCCGGGGGCGCGGTCGATACGGACAAATAAAGGCCGGGCCCCGAATACAAGCCGGGGGTAAAAAAAAGGTACCGGTAGCCTATTTTACTGTAGCCTACCAGCATCAGTCCATCAGCACAAAGCAGACATCACAATTTAATTTAATGCATTTCATATATACATGTTCTCCTCATGTTTAATTTTGTTGGCTAATTTCATAGCTGTTTGCAATAAAAAAAGAAATGTTTCAGCCTACAAGGCGAATTTGTTATTATACAGTTACTTGCCTAAACGATAGAAAACATTCCTACAAAATACCTCTTTTAAATGATTTTGTTGCCGTTTCGTCATTTCCGCTAAGAAAATGTTTTTCTTCAGGCTAATAGAACTTTAACGTTCCAGGTGTTGCGTAACAACCCATTACTTGCTGACTTCAAGTTACAATGACTTTCCGCTACGTTAAATGACCGGACTTCTTGCGGAATGATATGAAAGATGTGAATTAGAAGCACAAAACCCATTGCCAATGACAGCGGTCATTAACTTTTCGCAGTGGTGAATATCAAGAAATTACAGACCTGCTAACGTTGGGGTGCCATTCAAATCAGCGGAACTTTTTGGAACATTCTGAAGAGCCGTATAATAAGTAAGAAATACAAGCCTGCCCCAAATACAGGCCGGTGCGCTGTGCAGCCTAAGTAAATAAAAGCCCTGGCCACAATTTGAGGATTTACGGTACTCTGTGTTTCTGGTCCTGAAATAATAATTATTTAGGTGAACTCATGATCTGTATGAGTGGTATGTCTGTCAGTGTTAGTTTTGGCAGCTATTTTAGTCTTAGTCTTTAGACGAAAATGCATATTAGTTTTAGTCACATTTAGTCATTTTAATCCTTCTTAGTTTTAGTCTAGTTTTCGTCGACGGAAACTCAGAACATTTTAGTCTAGTTTTAGACGACGAAAACTTTTAGTCTAGTTTTAGTCACATTTAATAGTCCATCTTATAGCCACATTAAACTCCTTTCCTTCCCTTCTCAAGGCCGAATTATACTTCTCCGACTCCGTACGGATGGGCGGGCGAACGGATTCGGACGGACTCTTTTTGATTTATACTTCTCCGAAGGCTGTGGGTGCTGAAAACAATTCACCGCCAGAACAGTAGGTGGAGCAATGTTTTTTTGTCGATAATGAGCTTAGAGAAGCCTCCTCTTGAAGGCACGTAGCATTACATTGTAGAGAGTGGCTAATGCTATATATGCACTTGAAAAGGCAAACTTATCTCCATCATGGTAGGTATTATTTGTGGGAAAAATAGTAGCAATCTATAACAAAATGATATGCTTATCTTACATACACTATAGAAACTATTAAAAAACGATTCAATTAAATGAATACGTTCTTATTTTCTTTGGTATTTTTGTCATATTCAGATTTGCAATGATGATTGCTGGGTAATATGTATGTTGTTGTCCAATGTCAAGTCTCTATTTGATCATGTGACGAGACGATGCGATAAAGCTAGTTTATCTGAACGTCAAGACCGACAAGCTGACTGAGCACAGCCAGAGGCAAAGCACAGCACACCTGCAAGCCAAAACGATGCCTTTCAAACATAAAAGTGGTGATGCATGATTTGCTTTTTTAATGGACAGGATAGCCAGACCATTCAGCCTCTCCTGCTCCTCAGGTAGGTCTTAATGAGTTTCAATTTGGAAAAGAGTTGCTCGGCTGTTGCCACTGTCAGAAACAGTAGCAGGGCAGTGCAAACGGAGTGATAATCCATAATCAGCATCTTGACAAATTGAGAGACTGCGGACTGCTGAGCAATCTCTGCTCTAAAGCAGGCCCTGAAAATAGGAGTTGTGCACCAAACGTTATTCCTATGTTCCTGTTGTAGTGGTCAAACAGACGTTTTGCCTGGTCAAATAGCTCATCATTGGCTGCGGGTCGGGTTCGGCCAAACCTTTAGAAATTATAATCGGGTCGGGAATCGGACATATCAGCGCGATAAGGCATTGAACATTCCATATTTGAATATCTTAATAAGTAGTGAAGTCAACGTGTCTGCTTCGCATGAGGCAGAAGTTTGAGAATAAAATAAATCACATTTAGGATAACAGCCTTCTCCCTGTGTGCGGGAATTTGTTTATGTCCTAGCTGTGACAACGCGATTACAGGCAGCAAACTGGCATCTGGAGAGTTTAAAACAATACAAAACGAGAGGAAATCTAGTATGGAGATATTTCTGCTTAGTAGTCAATGCGGATTCTATGGATCAAACCTCGATTGTTGGACTATGTAGATAGTTTTATAACGAACGTTTCCGTGCACTTAAAGTTTTTTTTAAGAAACTGTCATCTGGAGAGTTTAAAACGATACTTAACGAGGGAAAATTTACTGTATGGAGATATTTCTGTCGGATGGCATCATAGTCGATGCAGATTCTAATGAGGCTGTTTGATATGTCCAATGTAAGACGTGTGAAGCTTTAATGAAATATGATTGATGCCATCCTTTTTCTCCACAACAACATGGAATAAACCTCGATGGTTGGACTATGCAGATAGTTTTATAACGAACATTGCCGTACACTTAAAGAAAAAAAATGATCTTCAATGGTAAGACTTCTTTGTTGTGCCTCTTCTGGTGTAGCATATAACGTGAGTTTTATTTAGGCATAGCAGATGCCTAGCGTTTGTAATGTGTAGGCTATTACATTCCGTTCTTGCAATGTGAATAATTTAATTTCAATATGCTTATCTCCCTCTTGTGCGCGCTTGTGCGTTTAACGGGACTTGTTTGTGTGAGCGAGTGCATTTATCTGTTAATGCTGGAGTTTAATAAAGGCAGGCTATTCATAAAAAACCTGTCAGTAGTATGAACAGTTGAGACATTGACTCAGTGGGGCTCGGACAAAATGTTTAATTGCTGTCGGGCTCGTGCCGGGCTTGGACAGAAAAATGTTGCTGATCCACACTCTATAACAGAATAGGAACAGATAGGGAATGAAACAGGAAATGTGATATTCCGGAAATTATGTTGTTCGGAAATTATGTCGTTAGCGGACCAATCACAGCCACGGACGGACGACGGATTCGGACGGGTAGTCAGAAAAATCAGGAGGTGCACGTCGAGTGATCTCTGAGGGCTCGGAGGGGCGTTCCATCTCGGAGAAGGCGTTGCCAAGGCGTTCTCATGTGTCTGTCTCCGTGAAAACGGAGAAGTATAAATTGGGCATCAGGCCCATACTACTTGCCAAGGCTAACGGGAGGCTTCAATTGATATTCATATATTAGCCAACGTTGAGTCAACTTCAAAGGGGCAGTCGAGTGTATAGGGCGTCAGCTTGGACAGCTATCCAAGCTGACGCCCTATACACTCGACTGCCCCTTTGAAGTTGACTCAACGTTGGCTAATATATGCTAATAACTAGTTAACATTAGCTAGTTATCATTGACAGTTACTAGCTAATTTACTGTGGCATAAATTACAGGGTTGTGCGCTTTCAGGTGCCTCTTGAGGTTTGTTGTGTTCTTCCCACCTATTTTTCTCTCCCATTATTGTGTTGCATTGTGTTTTATTTTCTGTCAAGTTATATGAGTGTCCAGATATCTATTCTTCTTTTTCTTCCAGTACCGAGTGCTCGTCAACAAAATTAACACTGGTTAACAAAACAGATGGACAGCTTTGGTTTGGTTAACCAAATAGGTAATTAATATTTAAAAATAACATTTGGTGAATAAGTCAGAAGTGTTTGTGGATGCCATTGTTGTGTGGCATAAAACGGAAAATAACAACCGTGTAATCATACGACCGACCTGCTTGCCCAACTAAATCAGAAACAAAACACAAACTGAGAAACCACCCACAACTAACACCAAAGTAAGTAGGCGCCACGAGAAAGGAGAGAAGGAGATTTAACATCAAAACGTGACCATGCAGGTGCTCTAAGATTTGCCTCTTCTAAGACTTTCCCCCTAACCTCACCCACCACCCAGCTCAAGTCAAAACCACAATGACAGCAGCTTCTTCTGGCAAAACCTTAAACACTAAATAATGGCTCAACGAAAATGCAGGGGTGGGGATTCTGGGGAATTTTTGCCCCCTTTTTTGCCATGTTCATTTACACACTCATATGACACTAGGTTAGCATGAAGTTTTTGTGAGACAGGGAACACTGCATATTCATTTATAAATGGTTGAACCAATATATCATCTTGTCTTTGTGTTCATACTGTATCTGTGAATGGGTGTGTCATTGAAATGGTGTGTGTACAGTATATGTGTCAATGTGTCATTGGTAATGATTAGTATGCCCCTTGCTACCCACATGTATAATTATTAACTAAAATACTATTGCTTAATTACTAATTGGTAATTATTCCTTTCTTCCTATTCCTATTTTGACAGTTGCTGAATAATTGAAACCATGGATGATCAACATACTCTACAAAATGGGGTGGCAAAAGAAGTTCAGTACTCTCTTGGCAATCAACTGCAAATTAGTGACGAGCTCAAAGATAAACTGTATCCATATCAGGTTGAGGGTTTAGAGTTCTTCCATGACGCAATCAGAGAGGGTAGAAAAGGCGTTATTTTAGCAGATGAAATGGGCCTGGGAAAATCTGTTCAAGTCATCTCATTTCTGGCCTGCATGAGCAAAAAGCAAAAAATTCCAAGCACACTGTTGATAGTGCCTGCAAATCTATTAGATGATTGGGTCACCAAGATACATGAATGGACCCCTTGGATGACATGCCTGAAATATCATCAGTCAGAGCACCATCAAGCCGAAAACCTGAGGAAAGTGAAAAGAAAAGGAGGGATACTCGTTACCACATACGAGACATTTGTCAAACGTAAAGAAGACCTGTCATCTTTGCATTCTAATCCCTATGTCTGGGATTTTGTAGTATTTGATGAAGCACACAGGCTCAAGAATGAAACGACGCAGAGGTACAAAGCTGCTTTTTCACTCCAGGCCCATTTTTGGATTCTTCTGACTGGCACTCCCGTCCACAACGGTCTAAAGGAACTCTGGAACCTGTTGTCTCTTATCTCTGAGACATGCCTGGTGGGAACATACCAAACATTCAAGAAGAACTTTGAGAAACCAATAACTCGAGGGAGGGAGGCTGATGCAGGGGCCGATGAAAGGGCCTTGGCTCAGGAACTGATGGAATGTCTCAAAGAGAAAATAAAAGTAGTTTGGCTGAGGCGCACCAAAGCCCAGTTGCCCAAGCTGCCGGACATACGCGAGTTTGTGCTCTGGACCAAGCTTAGCCCTGAACAGGAAGTGGTTTACCGTCACCAAATATCACATGATGCACATGATCTTTTGCTTTTACACAATTTGCGGAAGATTTGTTGTCAGTCCAGAAAGTTTGACGGAAGTGCTTTGAATTCCCTTGAATCTGAAGTTGCGCACTCTGGAAAACTTGCGATATTGATCCCTTTGTTGAAGACACTTTCTTCGGAAGGACACAAGATTCTGGTGTTCTTTCAGTATGTCGAAACCCTCAACACCGTCAGGGACATTCTAATGCAAACAGACTGGGGACAGAGAACTGTTTTGTTTATAGATGGGACTGTTGTACTCAGACAACGAATGACATCGCTTAAGTCATTCCAGAATGGACACCAAAGCATCCTTTTGCTCACAGTCCAGGTTGGGGCTGAGGGCCTAACCCTCACAGCCGCTGATCGTGTCATTATCACAGAACCTTCCTGGAACCAATCAGCAGATGCACAGGCAGTGGCTCGAGTACACAGAATTGGACAGAGGAAAAGGGTGGAAGTATATCGTTTGATCACTTGTGGGACGGTTGAAGAGAAAATATATCGGAGGCAGCTATTCAAAGGCTCACTGGTTCGGCAGGTGGTAGGGGATGACCAGAATCCCTTGAGGCACTTCACCCGTTCAGAGCTAATGGAGCTTTATAGCCTGGGAGAGACTCAGTACTCTGCCACCCAGCTACAGCTGGAGCATCAATTCTCCAAAAGTATCAGCGCTGAGGAGATCCTTGGGAGGCAGTTAGGAGAACAGGTCTCTGGCAGCCTATGTGGAATTTCTGATCATGGGCAGCTTCTTAAAGCCAGTCAAGGTGAGGACCTAGAGGCAGAAATGGAAAAGTTGCACATTGCTGATGAAGTTCAGAAAAGTAAGGGGGAGATTGAAGGTGAGGCCCACCTCAAATGTCAAGTAACATCTCTTGATATACCTACACATGATAAGAAGCCACAGAAATCACTGGGCTTACATCGAAAATGGAAAGAGAATGATAACCAGAACAAACAAAAAGAGAAATCAAGAAAATCTGTCATCAAACCAGTTTCCTCTAAACAGCACAAGCAGAAGACTCCAGGGTTGCCTAGGAAATATAAATGCTTTTCCTCTCCATTCTCTGGTTCAGTTCTGAGAAAGAAACGCACTCTACGGCCACTTTGGCATTACTCGCACCAAGACTCTCTCCTCTTTTCGCAGGAGGGAGAAGGCTATGTGAAGGATGGTGATGCCCAGATTACAAAACCACTGCATACAAGTACAGGTGTTAGTAATGAGAAGAGTGCAACGAGCAGTTCTACCTCAAGCAGAGTTCAATACACTTCAGATGACCTGTTGCCAGAAACAGAAAGAGGTGACACTTCACTGAAAAACTCTGGAACAGCCAGCAATAGTATAGAGGCTAGTTTATCCAACAGCACTCCACACAACTTTATACTGAGCTCCACTAATGAATTGAGTAAAGCGTCCAGTTCAGATTGCCTCACAGATGATGAATGTGATGACGGTGCACTTACATCCCCTGAGGAGAGAAGTCCTATAAACTACAGTGAGATGCGGATGTGTGACACTGGAACCATCTCTGGAAATGCAAGTGGTTTCCATTCCTTAAGCCCCAAGGCTGTGTCTGTAACTGATGTCAGTTTACGTTCAGAAGGTGAATCACATCATCCAAGACAACAGCTGAGTTTCGCCCTGACTCCTCCATTAGCTTTAACTCCGGTAAAAAATCATGACTTTCTTGCAAACATTCAGTCACCAAGACAAGTGGATGATCCTTGCCAGACTCTTAAGCCATCCTCACCAAATCTACCAGCCATTTCATTACTGTGTGATTACTCACTAACTCCTGGATCCATGTCTGTGCCCAGTACACCACACATGGAGCAAACACCACAGGTTTCAGGTGCATACCCTACCAGTGGTCCTAAAGATGCCCCAACAGGGACGGGTGAAGGTGACAGCTACACTTCATCCAGAGATCCCCACAATCCAGATGACACGTTTCCAGAATGGACTGTCAGAGATGTATTGGAAAACTCTGGCAAAGCCCACAACCATGCAGAGGCTAGTTTATCAGACAACAGCACTCCAAACAGTCTTAAAATGGACTCTGCTAATGAGGGCAGTCAAGGTCATCTGCCTGACAAAGATGATGAGACCAACTCGGATTTCCTCATAGATTATAACTCATCCAGAGATCCACACAATGCAGATGTTGTACTTCCAGAAACTACTTTCACAGATGGCGATGTGTATGAAAACTCTACAACATCCAACAACAGTGCAGAGTCTAGTTTCTCAGGCAACAATACTCAGCACAATCGTACATGGCATTCCAGGGATAAAGGCAGTGAAGTAGATCTTGATGACACAGATGAAGTGGACAGTTCAGATTGCCTCACAGATAATGAATGTGCACTAGCGTCCCCTGAGGAGAGAAGTCCTTTAAACTACAGTGAGATGCGGATGTGTGACACTGGAACCATCTCTGGAAATGCAAGTGGTTTCCATTCCTTAAGCCCCAAGGCTGTGTCTGTAACTGATGTCCGTTTACGTTCAGAAGGTGATTCACAGCATCCAAGACAACAGCTGAGTTTCGCCCTGACTTCTCCATTAGCTTTAACTCCGGTAAAAAATCATGACTTTCTTGCAAACATTCAGTCACCAAGACAAGTGGATGATCCTTGCCAGACTCTTAAGCCATCCTCACCAAATCTACCAGCCATTTCATTACTGTGTGATTACTCACTAACTCCTGGATCCATGTCTGTGCCCAGTACACCACACATGGAGCAAACACCACAGGTTTCAGGTGCATACCCTACCAGTGGTCCTAAAGATGCCCCAACAGGGACGGGTGAAAGTGACAGCTACACTTCATCCAGAGAGCCACACAATCCAGATGACACGTTTCCAGAATGGACTGTCAGAGATGTATTGGAAAACTCTGGCACAGCTCACAACCATGCAGAGGCTAGTTTATCTGACAACAGCACTCCAAACAGTCTTAAAATAGACTCTGCTAATGAGGGCAGTCAAGGTCATCTGCCTGACAAAGATGATGAGACCAACTCTGATTTCCTCATAGATTATAACTCATCCAGAGATCCACACAATGCAGATGTTGTACTTCCAGAAACTACTTTCACAGATGGCGATGTGTGTGAAAACTCTGCAACATCCAACAACAGGGCAGAGTCTACTTTTTCACACAACAATACCCAACACGATCGTACATGGCATTCCAGGGATGAAGGCAGTGAAGTAGATCTTGATGACACAGATGAAGTGGACAGTTCAGATTGCCTCACAGATAATGAATGTGCACTAGCGTCCCCTGAGGAGAGAAGTCCTTTAAACTACAGTGAGATGCGGATGTGTGACACTGGAACCATCTCTGGAAATGCAAGTGGTTTCCATTCCTTAAGCCCCAAGGCTGTGTCTGTAGTTGATGTCCGTTTATTTTCAGAAGGTGAATCACAGCATCCAAGACAACAGCTGAGTTTCGCCCTGACTCCTCCATTAGCTTTAACTCCGGTAAAAAATCATGACTTTCTTGCAGACATTCAGTCACCAAGACAAGTGGACGATCCTTGCCAGACCCTTAAGCCATCCTCACCAAATCTACCAGCCATTCCACTACTGTGTGATTACTCACTAACTCCTGGATCCATGTCTGTGCCCAGTACACCACACATGGAGCAAACACCACAGGTTTCAGGTGCATACCCTACCAGTGGTCCTAAAGATGCCCTAACAGGGTCGGGTGAAAGTGACAGCTACACTTCATCTAGAGATCCACACAATCCAGATGACACGCTTCCAGAATGGACTGTCAGAGATGTATTGGAAAACTCTGGCAAAGCCCACAACCATGCAGAGGCTAGTTTTTCAGACAACAATACTCAACACAATCGTACATGGCATTCCAGGGATGAAGGCAGTGAAGTAGATCTTGATGACACAGATGAAGTGGACAGTTCAGATTGCCTCACAGATAATGAATGTGCACTAGCGTCCCCTGAGGAGAGAAGTCCTTTAAACTACAGTGAGATGCGGATGTGTGACACTGGAACCATCTCTGGAAATGCAAGTGGTTTCCATTCCTTAAGCCCCAAGGCTGTGTCTGTAGTTGATGTCCGTTTACGTTCAGAAGGTGAATCACAGCATCCAAGACAACAGCTGAGTTTCGCCCTGACTCCTCCATTAGCTTTAACTCCGGTAAAAAATCATGACTTTCTTGCAGACATTCAGTCACCAAGACAAGTGGACGATCCTTGCCAGACCCTTAAGCCATCCTCACCAAATCTACCAGCCATTTCATTACTGTGTGATTACTCACTAACTCCTGGATCCATGTCTGTGCCCAGTACACCACACATGGAGCAAACACCACAGGTTTCAGGTGCATACCCTACCAGTGGTCCTAAAGATGCCCTAACAGGGTCGGGTGAAAGTGACAGCTACACTTCATCTAGAGATCCACACAATCCAGATGACACGCTTCCAGAATGGACTGTCAGAGATGTATTGGAAAACTCTGGCAAAGCCCACAACCATGCAGAGGCTAGTTTTTCAGACAACAATACTCAACACAATCGTACATGGCATTCCAGGGATGAAGGCAGTGAAGTAGATCTTGATGACACAGATGAAGTGGACAGTTCAGATTGCCTCACAGATAATGAATGTGCACTAGCGTCCCCTGAGGAGAGAAGTCCTTTAAACTACAGTGAGATGCGGATGTGTGACACTGGAACCATCTCTGGAAATGCAAGTGGTTTCCATTCCTTAAGCCCCAAGGCTGTGTCTGTAACTGATGTCCGTTTACGTTCAGAAGGTGAATCACAGCATCCAAGACTACAGCTGAGTTTCGCCCTGACTTCTCCATTAGCTTTAACTCCGGTAAAAAATCATGACTTTCTTGCAAACATTCAGTCACCAAGACAAGTGGATGATCCTTGCCAGACTCTTAAGCCATCCTCACCAAATCTACCAGCCATTTCATTACTGTGTGATTACTCACTAACTCCTGGATCCATGTCTGTGCCCAGTACACCACACATGGAGCAAACACCACAGGTTTCAGGTGCATACCCTACCAGTGGTCCTAAAGATGCCCCAACAGGGACGGGTGAAAGTGACAGCTACACTTCATCCAGAGAGCCACACAATCCAGATGACACGTTTCCAGAATGGACTGTCAGAGATGTATTGGAAAACACAGCTCACAACCATGCAGAGGCTAGTTTATCTGACAACAGCACTCCAAACAGTCTTAAAATGGACTCTGCTAATGAGGGCAGTCAAGGTCATCTGCCTGACAAAGATGATGAGACCAACTCTGATTTCCTCATAGATTATAACTCATTCAGAGATCCACACAATGCAGATGTTGTACTTCCAGAAACTACTTTCACAGATGGCGATGTGTGTGAAAACTCTGCAACATCCAACAACAGGGCAGAGTCTACTTTTTCACACAACAATACCCAACACGATCGTACATGGCATTCCAGGGATAAAGGCAGTGAAGTAGATCTTGATGACACAGATGAAGTGGACAGTTCAGATTGCCTCACAGATAATGAATGTGCACTAGCGTCCCCTGAGGAGAGAAGTCCTTTAAACTACAGTGAGATGCGGATGTGTGACACTGGAACCATCTCTGGAAATGCAAGTGGTTTCCATTCCTTAAGCCCCAAGGCTGTGTCTGTAACTGATGCCCGTTTACTTTCAGAAGGTGAATCACAGCATCCAAGACAACAGCTGAGTTTTGCCCTGACTCCTCCATTAGCTTCAACTCCGGTAAAAAATCATGACATTCTTGCAAACATTCGGTCACCAAGACAAGTGGACAATCCTTGCCAGACCCTTAAGCCATCCTCACCAAATCTACCAGCCATTCCACTACTGTGTGATTACTCACTAACTCCTGGATCCATGTCTGTGCCCAGTACACCACACATGGAGCAAACACCACAGGTTTCAGGTGTATGTCCTACCAGTGGTCCTAAAGATGCCCCAACAGGGAAGAGTGAAAGTAACAGCTACACTTCATCCAGAGATACACACAATCCAGATGGCATGCTTCCAGAATGGACTGTCAGAGATATATTGGAAAACTCTGGCACAGCCCACAACCATGCAGAGGCTAGTTTATCAGACAACAATACTCCAAACAGTCTTAAAATGGACTCTGCTAATGAGGGCAGTCAAGGTCATCTGCCAGAGACAGACGATGAGACCAACTCTGATTTCCTCACAGATTATAACTCCTCCAGAGATCCACACAATGCAGATGTTGTACTTCCAGAAACTACTTTCACAGATGGCGATGTGTGTGAAAACTCTGCAACATCCAACAACAGGGCAGAGTCTGGTTTTTCAAACAACAATACCCAACACAATCGTACATGGCATTCCAGGGATAAAGGCAGTGAAGTAGATCTTGATGACACAGATGAAGTGGACAGTTCAGATTCCCTCACAGATAATGAATGTGCACTAGCGTCCCCTGAGGAGAGAAGTCCTATAAACTACAGTGAGACGCAGATGTGTGACACTGGAACCATCTCTGTAAATGCAAGTGGCTTCCATTCCTTAAGCCCCAAGGCTGTGTCTGTAGTTGATGTCCGTTTACTTTCAGAAGGTGAATCACAGCATCCAAGACGACAGCTGAGTTTCGCCCTGACTCCTCCATTAGCTTTAACTCCGGTAAAAAATCATGACTTTCTTGCAAACATTCAGTCACCAAGACAAGTGGATGATCCTTGCCAGACTCTTAAGCCATCCTCACCAAATCTACCAGCCATTCCACTACTGTGTGATTACTCACTAACTCCTGGATCCATGTCTGTGCCCAGTACACCACACATGGAGCAAACACCACAGGTTTCAGGTGCATACCCTACCAGTGGTCCTAAAGATGCCCTAACAGGGTCGGGTGAAAGTGACAGCTACACTTCATCTAGAGATCCACTCAATCCAGATGACACGCTTCCAGAATGGACTGTCAGAGATGTATTGGAAAACTCTGGCACAGCTCACAACCATGCAGAGGCTAGTTTATCAGACAACAACACTCCAAACAGTCTTAAAATGGACTCTGCTAATGAGGGCAGTCATGGTCATCTGCCTGACAAAGATGATGAGACCAACTCTGATTTCCTCACAGATTATAACTCATCCAGAGATCCACACAATGCAGATGTTGTACTTCCAGAAACTACTTTCACAGATGGCGATGTGTGTGAAAACTCTGCAACATCCAACAACAGGGCAGAGTCTGGTTTTTCAAACAACAATACCCAACACAATCGTACATGGCATTCCAGGGATAAAGGCAATAAAGTAGATCTTGATGACACAGATGAAGTGAACAGTTCAGATTCCCTCACAGATGATGAAAGTGATGACAGATGCACTTTAGATAATATGCTTTCAGAATATACTGTCAGAAATAGCAATGTTCCAGAAAACTCTGGAACAGGCAACAGTAGTTTAGAGGCTAGTTTATCCAACAACAGCATTCCACACAACTTTATACTGAGCTCCACTGATGAATTGAGTAAAGCGTCCAGTTCAGATTGCCTCACAGATGATGAATGTGCTCTAGTGTCCCCTATGAAGAGAAGTCCTATAAACAACAGTGAGACGCAGATGTGTGACACAGGAACCATCTCTGGAAATGCAAGTGGCTTCCATTCCTTAAGCCCCAAGGCTGTGTCTGTTACTGATGTCCGTTTATTTTCAGAAGGTGAATCACAGCATCCAAGACAACAGCTGAGTTTCGCCCTGACTCCTCCATTAGCTTTAACTCCGGTAAAAAATCATGACTTTCTTGCAAACATTCAGTCACCAAGACAAGTGGACGATCCTTGCCAGACCCTTAAGCTATCCTCACCAAATCTACCACCCTTTCCCTTGCTGTGTGTCTCACTAACTCCTGGATCCATGTCTGTGCCCAGTACACCACACATGGAGCAAACACCACAGGTTTCAGGTGCATATCATAATCCCAAGGAAATCGTGGATGGATCCACAGTTGGATGTCCAAATTTACCGTATGTGCAATCCATCACATCAACATGGAGCCTGAAAGAAAAAAGTTTGTCAGAGGAAGACACATGTTTCTCCTCTACTTTACTTAAGAAGCAAGTAGCAATGGAAGGAAGAAGTACTAGTAGACAATCATCTTTAATGACTGACAAAAAGACTTACAGCATTACTGGAAGCCACACCTATGAGGAAAGCAATGTTTCAAACAGTCAATCTGGTCTTAAATATAATTCTGCATCAAGTGACACTGCATACCTACAGGAAACATTTTGTGTGACCTCATATGAAAATGGCATCCAGAAATCCATTGCAGATGATGTCAGTGACATTGAGAACTGTGATCAAACCAACCAAAATGTACATTCTCAAGAGATCCGTGTAGTACCTGTGATTCAGTCACGTTCACCAATGACATCAAAAATACACCTTGATTGGTCAGTTTCTGTGCTATGTGAAAATTCCCTCACACCAGGATCGATTTCACCACACTTTCCCCCAGAGATTTCGACTGGTGGAAAGACAAAGTCCCTAATTATGAGCAGCGATGAGCTTACCAAGGGACTGACCAAAAGGAAAAAGAAGGGCACAAGTGGGCACAGAAGTCTATCATTTCAAAGGTACCTGCGCCCTGTGTCTTATCAAAAAAACATTGGATCATACATTGGATCATCTGCATCTACCAAGTCACCAAAGGCTTTGGAAATGGATGTTGCTGACAGTCATAAGTCAGATAATTACTGTTCAGTCAATGATACTGAAGGTGTTGTGAGGAGTCCATATGCAGTGCCCTATGGCCTTACCCAGCCTGTGCTAACACCACGGAGAGAGAGCTTCCGTTTGCTCCGACGGTTGAGAGACTTGTGAACTGTTTTTTTTGTTTTTTTGTTCAATGAATTTATTTTTTTTCTTTATTTTTTTATTATTTGGTGGTGGGTGAAGAGGTGTAATTGAGCGTGTATATGTGTTTGTGTGTGTGTGTGATTATGAATATGATAACCCAATGAGAAGGGAAAAGGGGGAAAGAGAGAGGGGAGACTAGAGAAGTGGGAGGGAGAAGGGGATGTACGTGGTTTATGCTACGGCTGAATTTGCAGAAAAGTTATAAAAGAATTTCAGATGTCTTTAAAGGCACATACATTGTTATTTTTCTTAGCGTCAATTTCTTCTCTTAATATGTATTCTGATAATAGATTGGACCAGTGTTTGAGATGACAGGATGTTTTGGATAACCAGTTCTGAAAGACTATTTTCTTAGCGATAGCTAGAGAGACGAGTACTGGGATTTTGTGTTGTGACAGGAGGGGGATTTCTGAAGTGTCTCCTAGGACGCAAACTTTCGGAGACATGGGGACTCTGCATTCCAGGATGGTGGATATTGTTTCAGTAACGGTGGTCCAAACACGTGAATGGGTTGGCAGTACCAGGTGGAGTGGAGATAGGAGTCTGTGTTCCCTGAAGTGCATTGTGGGCAGGTGTCAATGTCAATAAATCCCATTTTGTACATCTATGAATGGTCTTATATTGTATGAGTTGTAGGTTGGTGTTGATAGTCATTGCAAAGATGTTCCTGCAGATTTGTGTCCAGAAATTGGGGTCGGTAGATAATGTTGAATGAATTTCAAGTGCATCTATGGCTGACCTTTCTTCATTTATTAATTATTTCGACCACAGAGCCATGAAAGAATTAAATAATTGTGGAATGACACATTATAGAGCCATTGTGTAAAATTAATTAATGAATTGTTCAGTGGACAACCCGGAGAGAGGGGAAATACTGTATTGGGCGATGTGAGTGTTACGACCCCCTGCAGATTGTATAGTGGCCATGCATGGCCTGCAGGCAACAGACGATTGGACTGATTGGACTGATTGGACTGATTACTCTATGCTAGCATTTATATGCAATATATATTATTGCCACCACCGACATGTTTTTCTGTTCCTACTCTCCTTACCCCTGTAACAGTAACCCTATGAGCACAGTTTATACCCACTAAGCTGTTTTTGTATGTCTCATCTATATACCACCTGATGCCTGTATATATATTATGTACCATAAACCCACACTGTGCCCTAAGATATATCCCCTTCCTCCAGGCAGCCCAATCAAAGGGAATGCAAATAAAACGTATTTCTTGATGTAAACCTTGTCATGTCACACGTATCTTACAACATCTCCAATGTACTGTCAGCATATGTAGAACATTGTAACGATGATGATTAAACCTATGCTTGGCTACAGGCATGTATCAATGATTCTGATTGGAAAAGCAGACTTGCTGTTCAAATGTCACCTCTACAAAGACCTACATGAGACCGATTGGCAGACATGTCTGGTCTCTTTGGCTCAGCTATCTCCTATGCCAACATGTGCAACACGTTTCCAACATCTCACACATAGTAATGAAAATATAATTAATGCAGATAAATCTGAGGCCTTTAACTGCAAATCACACACTTTTCGATCAGACCCATACCATTGAAAATGCCCTAGCCTGCAGAACAAATGCACAGGATTTATTTACTGCAGCCAGACAAGAGATATTAGATCTGCGCCTGTGCAACTCACCCAGACATGCTTTAAGTGATCTTATTCAAATCTTATGAAGTGATCACTTATTAAGTGATCTTATTCAAATCTTATTAAGTGATCTTATTCAAATCTTGACACAGGGAGCTTGCATATGAAAAAATTAAAAACATTTACTACACAGAATTATTCACAACATTAATGATGCATACAGAGGATGAATATACAGGCTGTATTGGCTTCTTTACCTTTTCTTTAATCCACCCTCAACAAGTATGTCTAAATTCTACCACCATTCGCTCAATTGGCGTAGTGGTAAAGGATCAGGTACTCAAATGTGATCACATGTCTGGGTATATGACCGTGGGAGGGACTGAGACCTTGTTTTCCATGAAACCCTTTCAAGCAAATATACATACTTCACCATAACTCGTTAAAGGGTTAAATAGTGTTTAAATCATTATGGCTCGTTGTTCATTTTTGTTTGATGTAAACAAATTCTCTTGATCTTTGAATACAATATTTTTTGCTTACAGTTAAACACCACACTCATCTTCCCAAATATATATAATTCAAGTTGTAAACCCCATTGATTAATTTGTTAATGTCTTTAATCAGCCTCATCTACTAGGCCCTGACTCCAAATAGCAGCATCCCACTATAGTTCATCTTCTGTCATTTGCCCAAGTCAGTGAGTGAACGTGCTGAAATACCTGCTGATTACTGTTGCATCTACAGTGTTTCTTCTGAAGTTATAGAGAAAAGTGATAAAGACTGCGTTTATTAAAGAAGACATAAATTGTAATCACAAAATCACAACTACGTGGCATTTACATCACAACTTTATTAAATCTGATCGTGTAAATATGCTGCATCATAGGAGCAAGGGTAAAAATAATACCAGCTGCAGTAAAGAAACTTGCAAACGTTAATAAAACAAAATGTATTTACAACAAATATTTCACCATTATATTTTACATTTTTGTTGAAAAATCAGAGAGGCTTTCTACTCTGGCTTTAAAATATTTTGTCCAGATATATCTAAAGTCTTTTTAAACAGAAATAATATTTGCTTCAGTATATCTTCTTGTTTTTAAGCCAACAATGTTCAGCAACATTCATTATAGCCATATAGATCGTATTATATATTACACTGTTGCTACAACTTAAGTCTATATTTTAATAATGTGTGCATATCATTGATATATTATTGAATGGTTTCTGAGTAATCATTGTAAATTATGTTAAGATCGGGAACCACACCCACTAGTAATGCACACCAAAAAGACAGCAGTGTATCTTTTCAATCTTATAGATTCTACTACGGGTTTTGGCAGTGGATGTACACTCGCATGTGACATGATTTGCTCTCAACAAAGACAACTAATTTTTATTTGTTAATAAATTAAAGCTGCACACCTTAACAGTATGTTTCATAGGCCTGCATATGTGCACGTAAGTCAACTGGAAAACAAGTATGAAAAGTAATATACTATAAACTGGTGCACAACTCCAGACCTCAGATCATTTCCCATGATGTTCCTCAGTGGAGTGTTTGATTACACATCTCTCCGTGGTTCCACTACTCACAACAGTGCTCTCCGCTTGCATCTCTGTATCTTTAAAAAATCGCATTTTCTCTGTGTGCATTGTGTCTCGTAACGTTTGATAGGACGAGGCTGCTGTGCTGCTGATGGGCTCCCCGGAGTCAGCATCGAGCACACAAGTTTTCTGCGTTATGGTCACTGTCTCCATGATCTCACTTGATATCTCCTTGATCATGCGCTTCCCTACCACTATGCTGTCCTTTTGCATCGTGCTGGTTTCCTGCACTGACCATGGTGTAGAAATAACTTGTTCGACAGGCAGGGACACAGCATGACTTTCAAAATCAGTCAGAATCGTAGCTTGCTGTGTCTCTGGTATGGCCTGTACATTTGATGTGATTATATGGATTGCCCCTGACTCTTGTCTTAGTGTGTCCATAGATGAACTCTCAGAGGAGAAAGAAATGTTAACCATCTCTGGCAGGTCAGGCTCCATGGATATGAGCTCAGTTCTGGTAGTGGAGGTAATAATTTTAGTTGTTACATCACCAGTGCCAGTGGAGATTGGCTCAGCATATTTCACTGTGACTTTTGTCGGTGAATCCAGTGATGGTCCAATCGGTTCTGTTGTCAGCGCAGAGCTTTCATCAGCAAAGGCATCAGATGACCTCAGTGAAGATGTTATACTGATCTCATTCTCCAGATTTTCACTTTCAGTGTTTTGTTCATGTTCCTCACTAAGTTTTGCTCCTTCTTTAAATTGAACTAATTTGGTCGGAGAGGGAAATTTAGGGAGCTTGAACCAACTTCCTTTTTCAGAGCTTGCATCTAAGTCCTGGGTGTCCTGTAATTTCTGTTCTGTCAAAAGCTCTAACTTCTGCTCTTCTTTAATTAACTGCTTTACAGTCACATCAGTCTTTTCCACTTTATCACTATCCTTTGATGCCTGAGTTAATCCTAGTTTAGAGAATTGTAATGCAAACTTTGATTTCTCTTGAACATCTGCGGATGCTTCCACGTCTTGTTCCACCCCACTAGCTGCAGGCTTCAGTTCTTCATCACCTGGTTGAGAGGTTCCTCCTTTCGGTTCATCTATTTCATCTAATGTGGGGACATGGAATTCAACATCAAAACCCCGAAGAACATCCTGAACTGTTGGCAAAGTGAACTTAGGTGATTTGTCTGTTACCTGCGTTATCTCTTTGTCTCCTGTCTCCAATGGGACCTCCTCAGGTTTGACATCAGTTGGTGTCTCAGCGTCTTCTTCAGATTTTGCTCTTGAAAAGAGCGATTTGAAAGTGGGTAATTTATATTTGCTTGGTGAGCCAGAAATCTTGCTCTCTCCTGACTGGGTTGAAACTTCATTATCTGGTACAACTGTTCCTTCAACTGCTGGAACATCAGTTTCAGCCCTGATCATCACTGGTGAACTGTCTCCTTCAGGAACTGTAACGTCAGCCTCGATGTTCGTTTTTGGAGTAGCACTACCAAATTTGGGCATTTTAATAGTTGGGAATTTGAATTTACTTGGAGATCCCCCAACAACTGCCTCACCTTTAGATTCTGTCTCTTGAATCTTCACATCTATTTCTGGTTCTACGCTTGCCTCTGGTAAAGTGACATCTGCAATAGGTGGTGTCACTTCAACCTCAGGGGTTTTAACTCCTGGTTTGGAAAAACCAAATTTAGGAAATGATATTCTTGACTTAACCTCCTTAACTTCAACATGAACATCACTCTTGCTCAAGTCTAGAGTCACTTCAGATGCAGGGACCTTGATGTCTGTATCAACAGGTTTGACTTCAGATGTTCCCTTTGGTAGAGAGGAGTCAACAGTAACTTCCATAGTACTCTTTACTGCAGAACCTCCAAATGTTGGCATTTTAAATGTGGGTAGTTTGAATTTTGTGGGTGAGGCAACAGCACTTTCATCATCTGGACCTTTAACATCTAATGCAACATTCTGGACCTCAACAATACCCTCTGGCTTTGAGACATCAGCCTGTGGTGTCTTTCCATCAATCTCGGAAGACTTTACTTCTGGTTTAGCAAAACCAAATTTGGGGAAAGAAAAGCCAGGTTTCCTTGCAGCCACATTGACCTCTGGCAAATCTACTTTTGCTTCAACGAATGAACTTTCAACACCTCCTTCCATGTCCACTCTGCCCTCCGGTAGAGAAACCTCCCCTTCTGGCTTTGGCACCTCAGAGCCTTTCACCTTGGGGAGCGATACTCCAAATTTGGGTAACTTGAACTTACTTCCTTGTCCCTCTGTCCCCACACCTACCGTCTGCACATCCACATCCACATCGTGTATTACATTATCAATTGAAACAGGCTCCCCAGAAACTTTCAGTTCATTGTCTGGTACATCTGGCCCTCTCATCTGCACATCAGTATCCTGTGGCTCAACTTTTGGAACTGTTACTCCAAATTTGGGGAATTTCATTGTGGGTAGTTTATATTTTGATGGTGACCCACTAATAGTTCCATCCTTCACTTCACCCTCAAGTTCATTGTCCATTTTGGGGTCTTTAACTTCCATATTTCCCTCTGACAGAGACATTTCTGCTTTTGGTAGGGTGGTGTCTACTTCAGAGATCTTAGTATCTGGTTTTGAAAATCCAAATTTGGGAAATGAAAAGCTGGGTTTCTTTATGTTGACATCAATCCCCTTTGAATCCACTTCTGGTAAGTCAACTTCACCCTCAGCAACTTGAACACCTACTCCTGGGTCCTTGATCTCTACGGCACCTTCGGGAAGAGAAACATCTGCTTCTGGAAGAGTAACATCAACATCTGGAGACTTCACATCTGGTTTTGACCAACCAAATTTGGGGAATGAAAAGCTTGATCTCTTCATTTTTACATCAAGACTTTTGGAATCCACTTCAGGTATTTCTGCCTTTACTTCAGCTAATGGTGCTTCAACATCTATTTTTCCTTCTGGATCTGGCTTTGAAACACTGACATCAATATCAGAATCTTTTACTTTTGGCAAAGAGATTCCAAATTTTGGAAGTTTGAACTTGCTTCCTTGTCCATCAACGTCATGCCCTTCAGCCTGTACATCCACAAGTTGGCCTTTGACATCAGCAGTTGGAACTTCCATAGAAACATTCAGTTCAGTGTCTGTTCCACTGACCTCAGGTGCTTTTACATCAATATCCACCTCACCCTTTGGTGTTGAAACTCCAATCTTAGGGAATTTAAATGTGGGAAGTTTGAATCTTGTTGGTGAGGTAATTGCACTTGCATCTTTCAGTTGAACATCTCCCTCTATGCTCTTAACATCAAGCTCAGTCCCCTTGACCTCCACTTGTCCTTCTGGTAGTGAAATATCAACTTTTGGAAGACTAGCATCCACATCTGGGGCTTTCAAATCTGGTTTTGACATTCCAAACTTTGGGAATGAAAAACCTGGTCTCTTCATTTTTATATCAACACCCTTGGAATCTACCCCAGATATCTCTGTTGCCACCTCAGGCAAAGGCGCTTCTGCATCTACTTTTCCCTCTGGCGAAGAGACACCCATGTCCGGTTTTGAGATACTCAGATCAACTTCAGGGCCTTTGACTTTTGGCAGAGACTTTCCAAACTTGGGGAATTTTAACTTGCTTCCTTGTACGTCGGGTCCCTCAGCATGTACATGCATATCTATGGAGAGAGGCTGTGCATCTACAATTTGGCCTTTGAGTTCCACCGCTGGAACTTCCCCAGAAACTTTAAGTTCAGCATCTGGTAGACTGACCTCAGGTGCTTTTACGTCAATATCCAGGCCAGGTGCCTCTACTGACCCTTTTGGTGCTGAGACTCCAATCTTGGGGAATTTGAATGATGGGAGTTTGAATTTTGATGGTGAGGTGTGAATTTTTGTATCTTTATATTGATTATCAATCTCTGGAATCTTAACTTCAGTCTCTGGCCCTTTGATTTCCACTTTTCCTTCTGGTAGAGATGCATCGACTTCAGGGAGATTAACATCAATATCAGGAGCGTCAGGAACATCTGGTTTTGACATTCCAAACTTTGGAAATGAAAAACCTGGTCTCTTCATTTTTACATCAATATCCTTGGAATCAACCCCATCTATCTCAGCCTTCCCTTCAGGTAGTGAAGCGTCAACATCTACTTTTCCCTCAGGCAAAGAGACATCCAAATCAGGTTTTGTGACACTTGCATCAAATTCAGGACCTTTTACTTTTGGTAAAGAGATTCCAAAATGTGGAAGTTTGAACTTACTTCCTTGTCCATCAACCTCAAGTCCTTCTGAGGCAACATTGACATCTATGGAGGGAAGTTGAACGTCCACATTTTGGCCTTCGATGTCAACTTCTGGAATTTTCCCTGAAATATTTAGCTCAGCATCTGGCACGCTGATCTCTGGTCCCTTCACGTCAATATCCAGGCCAGGTGCCTCTACTGACCCTTTTGGTGCTGACACTCCAAACTTAGGAAATTTTAATGTTGGGAGTTTGAATTTTGTTGGTGAGGTTTGAATATTTGTATCTTTATATTGAACATCTGCTTCTGGAATCTTAGCATCAATCTCTGGCCCTTTGATTTCCACTTTTCCCTCAGGTAGAGATGTGTCAACTTCTGGGAGACTGACATCAATCACGGGAGCTTTCACATCTGGTTTTGACCATCCAAACTTTGGGAATGAAAAGCTTGGTCTCTTAATTTTTACATCAATACCCTTGGAATCACTTCCAGGTATCCCAGCCTTCCCTTCAGGGAGTGGTGTGTCAACTTCTACTTTTCCCTCAGACACAGAGGCACCCAAATCAGGTTTTGAGACACTCACATCAACTTCAGGACCTTTTGGTAAAGAGATTTCAAAATTTGGAAGTTTGAACTTGCTTCCCTGTCCATCAACCTCAGGTCCTTCTGTACCCGCACTGACATCTATGGAGAGAGGCTGTGCATCTACAATTTGGCCTTTGAGATCCACCTCTGGAACTTCCCCAGAAACTTTAAGTTCAGCATCTGGTAGACTGACCTCAGGTGCTTTTACGTCAATATCCAGGCCAGGTGCCTCTACTGACCCTTTTGGTGCTGAGACTCCAATCTTGGGGAATTTGAATGATGGGAGTTTGAATTTTGATGGTGATGTGTGAATTTTTGTATCTTTATATTGATTATCAATCTCTGGAATCTTAACTTCAGTCTCTGGCCCTTTGATTTCCACTTTTCCTTCTGGTAGAGATGCATCGACTTCAGGGAGATTAACATCGATATCAGGAGCGTCAGGAACGTCTGGTTTTGACATTCCAAACTTTGGAAAGGAAAAACCTGGTCTCTTCATTTTTACATCAATATCCTTGGAATCAACCCCACCTATCTCAGCCTTCCCTTCAGGTAGTGAAGCGTCAACATCTACTTTTCCCTCAGGCAGCGAGACATCCAAATCAGGTTTTGTGACACTTGCATCAAATTCAGGACCTTTTACTTTTGGTAAAGAGATTCCGAAATTTGGAAGTTTGAACTTACTTCCTTGTCCATCAACCTCTAGTCCTTCTGAGGCAACATTGACATCTATGGAGGGAAGTTGAACGTCCACATTTTGGCCTTCGATGTCAACTTCTGGAATTTTCCCTGAAATATTTAGCTCAGCATCTGGCACGCTGATCTCTGGTCCCTTCACGTCAACATCCAGGCCAGGTGCCTCTACTGACCCTTTTGGTGCAGAGACTCCAAACTTAGGAAATTTTAATGTTGGGAGTTTGAATTTTGTTGGTGAGGTTTGAATATTTGTATCTTTATATCGAACATCTGCTTCTGGAATCTTAGCATCAATCTCTGGCCCTTTGATTTCCACTTTTCCCTCAGGTAGAGATGTGTCAACTTCTGGGAGACTGACATCTGCTTTAACATCTGGTTTAGACATTCCAAATTTTGGGAATGAAAAACTTGATCTCTTCATTTTTATGTCAATGCCCTTGGAATCTTTGCTTTCGGTGCTTCCCTCTGGAATTTTAGCATCAATGTCTGGCTCTTTTACCTCACCTTTTAAAGAAATATCAGCTTTTGGAAGACTGGCTTCAAGTTCCACACCCTTAACCTCGGGTTTTGAGAATCCAAATTTGGGAAATGAAAAACCTGGTTTCTTTGCTTTTATGTCAGGTAAATCTTCCTTTCCTTCAGCTAATGGAGTTTCAATGTCTGTTTTGCCCCCTGAAAGGGAAATATCCAAATCTGTCTTAGACGCACTCACTTTTGGTAAAGTTCCTTGGCCTTCAACATCAACTACTGGCACATCTCCTGAAACTGTTAGGTCAGCATCGGTCAGACTGACCTCAGGTGCTTTGACATCAACATCAACAGTAGGGACCTTAGCTGTTCCCTTTGGTGCTGAAACTCCAATCTTAGGGAATTTCATTGTGGGAAGTTTGAATTTTGTTGGTGAAGTAATATTAATATCTTTCAGTTGAGCCTCTCCCTCTGGAATCTTAACATCAAGATCTGCCTGTGTGACTTCTACTTTTCCTTCTGGGATATCAACTTCTGGAGCCTTAACCTCTGCTTTTGATAGTCCAAACTTTGGGAATGAAAAACCTGGTCTCTTCATTTTCATATCAATTCCTTTGGAATCTACCCCAGGTATCTCTACTTTCTCTTGAGTTAGAGGAACTTCCACATCAACTTTCCCTTCAGGCAGAGAAACATCCAAATCTGGTTTAGAGACACTCACATGAACTTCAGGACCTTCTACTTTTGTTGAAAAGATGGTCTTGCTTCCATCAACCTCGAGTTCTGGTCCTTTAGTATCTACAGCCACATCTATAAATGGAATCTTCAAGTCCACACCTGATCCTTCGCCATCAAGAGCTGGAACATTTCCTGAAACTTTCAGTTCAGCTTCTGGTAGACTCACCTGGGCTGTTGTTATACCAACATCCACGTCTCGAACCTCTGTAACCCCTTTTGATGCTGAAACACCAATCTTGGGAAGTTTGAACGTGGGAAGTTTGTATTTTGTTGGTGATCCCATTCCAGTGCCATCTTTTAATTCACTGTCTTCAAGAATCTTAACATCAGCCTTTGGCTCCTCGACCTCCCATTCTGGTAGAGACACATCAACCTTTGGAAGAGTGATATCAACTTCTGGAGCTTTGACTTCTTGTTTTGAGATTCCAAATTTTGGGAATGATATCCTTCGCTTTTTTATTTTGGCATCTAATTCCTTAGCTTCTGCTTGGGGCAGTTCTGTGTCAATAGAGGGTGCTGTGATTTCAGAATCTGGGACTTTCACCTCAACTTTCACCTCTGGTTCAGACACGTCAATGTCTGGTTTTGATACACTCATGCTCATGTCAGGTACTTTCACTTTGGGTACGGAAACTCCAAATGTTGGCATTTTAAACTGGCTTCCATCAGGACCTTTGACATTAATTGCAGGTGCCTCAGCATCCCCCTCAACTGTTAGCCCGTCAACTTTGGGAGGTTTGACCCCTACTTTCCCTTTTGGATGCAGTATCTCACTTGGCTGTATTGCCATATCTGATCCTTTCAGGGCAACATCTACTGAAGGGTGTACAATATCTGCACTGGGCCTTTTGGGGTCAAAAGGAGGCACACTGGCTTGTGGTGGGTCAATGTGGAGAGAAGACACATTGGTGGTGATTTCTGTTCCAGAAGTACTCAGATCAATTGATGGTAAATTCAAGTTGCTTGATAGCTGGAAACCTTCAACTTCTGTTTTTGCCATCTCAGCTTTTGGTGAAGTAACTTCTAAACTACTCTGTGGTAGTGAATAGTCTTTGATCTTCACTTCCCCATCTGACAGAGAAATTTCTAGCTTTGGTGTGACATCAATTTCAGTGGATTTTACCTCTGATTTTGCAAGTCCAAACTTTGGGAATGACATCTTTGGCATCTTAAATTTTATGTCAGTTTCTTTACTTTCTAAATGTGCAATATCCATATCTGCTTCAACAGATGTCATTTGTATCTCAACATCAGTTGGTTGGATTTCAAATTTTTCTTCCGGCAGAGAAACCGCAGCTTCTGGTTTTGATACACTCATCCTTATTTCAGGTCCTTTGGCTTTGGGTAGTGAGATTCCAAATTTTGGCATTTTGAACTTGCTTCCTTCAGCACTTTTGGTATCCACCTCATGTGTCTCCATTTTGATTTGAGGCACAGCTGCTTCTGCCTCCACATCAATAGTGGAGATGTCAACATTTGCACTTGAAGTGAGGCAGAGTTCCTTTGCAGGTACCTCTCCAGATATGGATAGATCATGTTCTTGGATTGTCACTTCCAGAATTTCTTCCTCAGGTATTGAATGAACAACTTCCACATCTATCCCTTGTGGTTGAACTTTCGTGGGAGACATCCCAAATTTAGGGAATTTAAGTGTGGGGAGTTTGAATTTTGTTGGGGAGCTTCTATCTTTTAATGCTGCTTCACCTTCAAGTGTTTTAATATCTGTCTCTGAGTCTTTTACGTATACAGTTGCAGCAGTGATGTCTTCTTTTGGAGGTTCAACATCCACATCTGATACCTTAGATTCAGATCGAGAAAAACTGAATTTTGGAAATGAAATGCGTCTTTTCTTTAGTTTGGCATCGCTCTCCTTGGCCTCAACCTCAAATGAGGAATCAGTGTCTGCACTCGCACCTTTCACATCAGCTGATGGTAGCTCAACATCTACCTTTGGCATATCAATAGCTGCTGTCACAGAGGGAATATGGACATCTGGTTGTTCGATATCTACTTTCACCTCTGGAAGTGAAGTATCAGCCTCTGGCACATTCACATCCATGTCAGGTCCTTTCATTTTGGGTATTGAGATTCCAAATCTAGGCAGTTTGAAACCTTTTCCCTCTTGCACTTTAATTTCCATTTCAGGTGGCTCTGCTTTTCCCTCAGCTGATAATCCTTCAACCTTTTCTATCTTTAGTTCATCTTTTGCTTGGGTAATTGATATATCAGCAGATGGTATTTCCACCTCTGGCTGTGAGATGCTCAGTTTCAGTTCAGGCCCTTCTATTTTAGTTGATGGGTGCTTGGATCTGTCCAGCTTACTTACTGCATCACTGTATGGGACTGCAATTTCTGCACTTGGACTTGTGTGGAGGGCACCAGTGGGAAGCTTTGACCTTGACAGCTCAGGTTCTAGCAGATTTACCTCCAAGATTTCATCTTCAGGGGTTTTAATCGCAGTTTCTACATCGGTGGGTTCAATGTGGACCTTTTGGGGGGACATCCCAAATTTGGGGAATTTAAGTGTGGGGAGTTTGAATTTAGTTGGGGAGCCACTGATATTTGTATCTTTTATTGGAGCTTCCCTCTCAGGAGCTGTGGCATCTATGTCTGTGTCTTCTGTATCCACACCTGTTTCAGGTAAACTTATGTCGACTTTTGGAGAGGTAATGGACACCTCAGGTGCTTTGACTTCAGATCTGGAGAAGCTGAATTTTGGAAATGATATTTTCCTTTTCTTTAACTTGATGTCAATGTCCTTAGTCTCACTTTCAAGAACATAAATTTCCCCAACTGCACCTTTGACATCAATTGATGGCATAACAACATCCACCTCTGGCATAGTTACTTGACTCTCCATATCTGCACTAGGACCAACTGCCTTAGTTTTTAGCTGTGACATACTGACATCTGATTTGGGAGTTTCCATAACCGCTGTTTCTGTTTCTTTTACTTTTGGCAGAGAGATTCCATATCCGTGAACCTTTATGTCAGAGGCAGGAACTTCTACTTTTGGTACGTGAATTTCACCTTCTTCTCTCACTTTTGAAGTGTCCATTTGAAGCTTCTGGATATCCACTGAGACAACCAGTGGTGTTTTGATCTTAACCTCATCACCAGGAGAGACCATTTTCGTATCTACTCTGACTTGGCTGTCATCCACCTTTTTTGAGGAAGTGGTTTGTTTCGGAAAATCAATTCCAATATCAGGGAAGCGAATGTCTGGTTTTGTAATTCCAAAACTGGGCGTGGACTTCTTTGTTTTCTTTGTTTTCTTGTCTTTCTTGTCTTTCTTGTCAGTGGGTGTTGTCTCTATTTTCGCCTCAGTTATAAGGGCTGTACCTTTCATGCGTATCTCAGCAGCTGGGGCTAAAGGTATTAGAATTTGTCCGTCAGTTGAATGGAATAGGGAAGTGTCAGGTTTCTGAGTTTCCTTTACCTCCAAAACAGGCTTGACATCTGGCCTTTGAGCAGTTGTTTTCTTGATTGCCTCCATTCCTGGAATCTCAATGTCCTCCCGCTTTGGTAGCTTGTACTTGGGTAATTCAACTGATTTACCCTCAAAAGTCTTCATTCCATCTGTGATAGATTTGGCCTTTGGTTTTGAGTCTTCGATACATGTCACAGTTATTGGTTCATGGTCATCTAAATGTGGCAGTTCAACATTTGGCAGTTTGATTGTTGAAGATGTGACTTGCTGCTTCATGTCGATAAAAGGTATTAGTGCTTCCATTGTATCATCAGGTAGTTTGAAGCTCACGTCTGTCTTTGCTTCTGAAAGTTCAGGAGGAGATGTTCCCGCTGTTCCCAAAATCTTATCTGAATCAGGTGTGATTTCTCTGTGTGTGTAAATTCCTGACATGTCGATTCTCGGCAGCTTGAAAGTTGGTATTTTGGCAACCATTGCTTTCACATCCTCAAGGTTGAATTCAATTTCTGTTCTTTTAGCTCGGATCTCATTAGTGAGTTTTATATCATCACTCTCATCAATTTGTGGTAATTTCATACCTTGAATTTGAAGTGCTGCAGTTGAAGTTTCATCCTCCATACCTGGAATCTCCAGTTCCTCTCGACTTGGAAGTTGAAGTCTATCAGTATCCATTTGTGTCATCTTTATTAGTTCAGAGAGGTTTGAGTCAGGGACGGCCACTTTTGGTAGTTTGAATTCTCCTTTGACTTTGCCCTCTGTGGTGCTAATATCTGCTAGCACTTTATCAATGCTTATTCCCATTGGCATCACGAGAGCTTGTGGCACATCCATGTCTATTGTGCCATCCTTACTCTGGTCAGTAATACTCATGTCTAGTGGACTTGATTTAGGTTGAGAAATGACAGTTTTTGGAGTAGTACATTTTAAATCACTGTCATTTACTGCCTCAAATGTTGCCTTTGATGTTGCCATGTCTGCCAAAGGACCTCTGGTTCGGATTCCATAGCTCTCAGGTTCCGGACGGTTGATTGCAGCGCTGTCTTTCCACTGCTTTTCACCTCCTATTCTTGGAGATTTCCTTAGCAAACCTATATCTGACATGTCAAGTGAAACATCTACTGGTGGCATACTCATATCCATCTCTCCATGTCCAAAGGTTTTTTCTGTTCTACCCTGGTTTGTTGCCTGAGTATTGGTGTCGATATTAAGCTGATGGTCACTGAAATCTGTATGTGACATTACACTGGGGCTAATTACAACACTGTCATAGGTAGATGGATCTGAGGTCCTGAGACTAGTTAATTGGTCCTTTTGGCTCACTGGAGAGGATTTAATCTGGGTCTCATTCACAGTATCTAGTAGATCTTTCCCTTGAATGTTTACTCTCAGTTCAGACCTCTCTATCTTTACACTTTCGGGGCTTCTCTTGTCTCTCAGACCAGCCTCGGCAAGAGCAACTGTAATATCTGTCGTTTTCAGAGTTGTATCCAAGGTGATTAGCTCTACTTTGTGTAAGCCTGTTTCCATTTCAGGGCCTGTTAAGCTTGGGAATGTGTACTCAGGTCTGTCTTTAGTGGACTCTTGACTTTCAGCTTCCTCCTGCTCGACAACCAGAGGTTCGCCCAATGGTTGCATTTCCTCAGGAGACAGAATATCTGTTCCGTTTTGCTCTACCTGGTCCTCCACGTCATCCACATTCTCTAGCGTTGGCTCCTCATCTCTCGTTGGATGCTCCACCGACTTGCTTCTGAGTCCTTTCATCTTGACCTTCAGCTTGAGCCTCTTCTTCTTCTTTTCTTTACCATCAGGGGATTTCAGTGGAGATTTGACTGGTGAATCTGTATCACTTGTCGTAGGGCTCATCTCTAGTTTTCTCTGCTCCTCTGCTTCAGATGTACTGTGAGACCTTTTAAACCCCTTGCGCCCTTTGCTGAAGGATGGAAATTTTGGCCATGAGATTCTGGCTTCTTGTCTCTTTGCCTTGCGACTCCTCAGTTTGGGAGAGCCTCCTTCACCCTGTGCAACAGAAACGAAACTTATGTTATGAATTACCAATTGCTTTATTCATGTAGTGTATCAATAAAATGTTGAATAATACTGTGAACAGATCAACGGAAGCAGTTTAAAGTTTATGGTGGTGACCTCAGGTAATGCCGTTTCACCATCTGCGTGGACTGTGGGTTCTGTTGGCTTGCGCCTCAGGCAGAACTCCATTTTGCAAGACTGTGCATGCTCAAGAATCTGAAGGGCATCTTCATAGGACACGTTATCGAAGTAAACTGTCGCACTTAGGATCTGATCCCCTGGAAAAGACAGAACTTGTTTAATGTCATTGATATTTCCTGGGGGGGGGGGGGTTGCTGCTAACACATCAAAAAAATAGTACATATAGAAAATAATATTTAACCCCTTCCATTTACCGGGCCTTAAGACAATTTTATTATTTTGCCGCTGTATAAATAAAATCGAAATTAAAAAAGTAAAGGTTTAGTATTTAAAGGATTAGTCTTTGATACTGGTGAAGGATTGCTGAAGTCTGAAGTCAACAGAATTTGACAAAAAGTGTAATGGAATATAATCGAGGACTTTGCCTTTAAACATATCGAACAAAATCCTAATCTCTGCCTACCCTCTTTAACACGGAGGTGCTTTGAAGCTGGCGAGTCAGGCTTCACTTCCTTAATGAAGATTCCGTCCTTCCCTCCTCCCGTCACAATCAGACCCTCAGCACAGGCCTCCTTTGCAGTTTTCACAAGCACTTCAGACTCACCATTCTGAAGCTCCTATAGACCACAACATATTTAAGAGTGAAGCTCTTCCATTCCGCCATCACAGCTTTGTAACAGATTATTGCCACCACTGGCCTAATATTTACTACTAATAATAACTAATAATTATTACTTATATGCCTAATATGCCAGTGTGACTTTCTCATCACATTTTAACAAAATTGATTCCTCCATCATTTTATAAATAAAATGTTAAAAAAAAACAATTAAAATAGATTTGATATCTGATTAAATGGTACCAGTATTTCTTAGGTCTTCGGGATGCAAGTACAAAACAATTTCAAATAATAATAAAAAAGAATATAATAAAACGTGGTTAGAATGTTTTTTAAAACTTTTGATATTTTTCCTTTCAGGTGAATTTGCTTACCTCCATCTGACTCATTTTCCCAGAGGACCGTTTGTCAAACAGGGACCCGAAACCAACCTTCTTTCCTTTTTTGCCACTGCCTGTCTTGTGGACGTGGTCATAGAAGTCGTCCCCACCCTTTTGTAAGAAATAAAAACAATTTCAAATTCGTACCAAATTATTTCATTCCTGTGCCTTTAACTGTTTGCATGCCTTACGTTTCTTTAAGTTTAAAATGAGAAACAAGTTATGAATCTTCAACAACTGCAAAAATATAAATGCATTAATTTGCCTTAATTGCTGTACAATGAGTAACTGTCCTTGTGAATTCAAATTTTTCACCTTCAATCTTCAAAAAGAAAAAGTAGGTGCCTCTAGTTTAGTTAATTAATATCTTAAAACATGATTTGTTTCTATACTTACAAAGACAGAAGTAAAACTTGAATTGTTACAAAAATCACATTTTCAGCTCCTACCGGTTTCTCAATGTACTTCTCTCCAGCCGGAAACTCCTCTACTGGGGAGGATCCTTGTGGGCGTGGTCTCTCCCCCTCTACAAACTCTGTCGCCTCTTCACATACCTAATGGTTCACAGGGGAAAAAAACTAAAATATAGCAGACAAGCAGTGACCGAAACAAAATGCACACTGAAAGTAAGTCACTGCATAAGAAGGTTCAGATCTTACCCTCTATCATCACATTGACCCAGCAAATAAACAACTCATAAACTTTGCTTTACACTGTACATTAATCATCATGGTAGTTGTTATTTAGTAATACAACAATGCCATGTTGCTACATTTAGCAATTGTAAAGATAGCTCTGACAACAGCTTAGATCACATGCTAACAGCACCCATCCATCATTAGAGCACATCTCACATGGGGACATGACAATGGCATGTCATTGGAATATCAAATAACATGAAATTCTTATGATGGCAAATGTTATCTGTGATGTCATCACAGAGTGTTCACATAAGTGATTCCAAGTTTTCCAAAATGTACTATACGTATATGAAAGAATCACATATCTGTGATCCTATTTTAGCCTGCTATTTTACATAAATGCGTAGCATAATCAGAAATGGGCTGTATGCCGCTAGCTTACTGAATCATCCTCAGCTTCCCGCTCTGGTCCTCGCAGCCTTCTCCCGGCCCCTAGTCAAAACAATGACAAAAAAAAATCAATTATCAATTAATGCACAAACAAACATTTACAGGCGAGTAAATATTTTGAGTAGAAACATTTGCATTGCAAATAATTTAATACTGGTTAGGTCGATGTTTTGAAATGTTTGCTTTGTTTTTTGCTAGAACAGGCTGATACTTTTGCCAGCCCTATAAAATAATGACAGGAGGTGTATTAGAGTATTATTTCCTAAGGGCATAATTTTGTCTGTCTTCTTTGGTAGCGTCTGCAAAAACTGCACAGGGCGGAGTGAGATGATTGGAAGATGGAGACTCTTCCTGGAATGGGCTCCCAAAGGGCCCGGCCTGTCTGCCAGTTTCCGGACCTGCCTGTAAAATGAAACTCTGTATTGATCGGCCGCATCATCTTATACTGCAGACAAGGAGGCCTTAGCCATCTCAATAAGAGAGAGAGAGTAGGGCCTTATTTTAGCCTGTATCATTGATATCAACGGCGGGAGATCTTTTTATCTTAACACAATCATATTTTCCTTAAATAGTACAGCCGAATGTAAAAATAATGTTATTTTTTAGATCCAATGTCTCTTGACAATTGTCAATTGCTTTATATAAAAGACTGTCTTGTACTTAGAAGAACACTCTGGAATTCAGCTTGCAATATGCTTTGCATCATCCTTCATTGTACTAAAACCCATATGCCTTACCATAGAGACTAAAACCCATATGCCTTACCATAGATAACATATTTTGGGTTATGGGTTCTTTGTGTAATTATGTCTTCTCCCATCACAAAGGGGCCATTCAAGTTTTTGTTAGCACTATTTTTGCAGGCTACTGTACTCTGAAGCATCTGTCAATCATCAGGTTTGTCAGTGTTTGGTATGAAACTAACAACCAGTTAGCCTTGGTTAGCAGTAATTTTCTGGAGATGTCCATATACAAATAAACTGCAGTGAATACAGTGGAAGAGTGTAGTATGATTAACACCAAGATTGTGGCCTCATGTGAGTAATGGCACAGTTTATTAGCTCTGAAGATTGTTTTCTTTAAAAGTGTCACTGAAATGTAACATATTTGCTGGTAGAAAGTTAGGTAAAAAGCCCCAACAACAAATGAGGAAATCCTCGATGCATCACCATTGCCAACTATGTGGACTATGTGATTGTGGGTGCTAGAACACAGCATGTGACTTAGAAGGGAGAAACAAAGAGGGAGAGAGTAGGATATCCACAGCCTTGCTACCCGGGAAATGTTGATTTATGGGTGAGACTGGTGCTGGCACATGTTTGCATTATTTATCCCTTGTCACTAAAACCATGTGTATCTCAGTCTGAAGTCTGAATGCCATAGGTTAGTTGAAGTAAAGTGAGGCTGAAGTGCTTGATATAAGGCTCTCTCGATGCATAAATAACTTTCAAAAATGAACTGTAGTATAGTGTGTGTTTGTTGGTGACACACGCACACCCGTCCACATTTGTGTACAGATGAAAACAATGCTTACACTCACCGCCCTGACCATACCACTCTGACCACACAAGTCTGTGGTTAACTGTGGGATGTCATTCAGCAGTTACTCATATTGCTTGAGTTTATTGTTAGCTACAGCATAGGAAGTGACTCGAAGTGGCTGAAGAAGAACGCAACATGCCAAGGTCGTCCCTAAGAAGAATGCAACATGCTGAGGTCGTCTCTAAGACTGTAAGAATCTTCAAAACAAAGATATTTTCCATTGAGTGCTTCTAACCCTTGGCAGCAGTTTCAACAACTCTTTGGACTCCACTCTAAAGGAAGTGAAGGGCTTTATGAGACAGGAATTTTGTTAGCAAATGTTATCCTTTTTCAGTTATAAAACATACTGTATATGTGTCCAGAATACAGACATAGGATGAAAAGGTTTTTTACAATGTAATATTAAAGTTAGATGTATCTTACAGTTGATGCACTAAGACTTTTTTTCATGAGACTTGTTAAAGAAAATATTGTTAAGAAATGGGCTGAGAGTCGCAAAATGTACACTAACAATATGTAGGCTACAGTGGGCAATGGATTAAAACATTTAAATCTAAGCAGACTTGGCGTCTCTTGTCCGTCAGCCAATATCCAAGTGCTAGTCTGCAGAGTATGCAGATACATTATGGTGCATTACGCAGTATTGATTGTGATAATGTGTAGGCTAAGCAGGGCTTTATGTTTGTGGAAGACAGTATCGATGCCCTTTGAAGGCTGAATTGTATGCAGCATACAGTACAATATAATGTACTTGACTGCTTGCTCATGAATGATATTGACATCGACAGTTAAAAAATGTATGGCATTCAAAACACAAAAAATCCATCACAAAACAGCTAGCAAAATCTTAAATAACATCAGCATAATCTCAGCCTCTTAATTTACTCCAACAAAGACATATTTAAAGTGTAACTTCACACACTCCTCTCAGCCCAACTTAAGAGAAATGCTAAAAGGTGGGCAGAGCCTGAGATGGGGGGGGCAGCATTCAACCAAACAAAACGGCCTAAAGCTTAATTTATACTTGAAATGGTCCCCGACAAAAAAAAAAGTGTCGCTCAGGCTGCTGCATTTATACTTCTGCGAACAGTCGCCGCCTACGTCAGTACATCGAGTGGCGCCAAAGTCATTTTTCTACCGTTACATTTTTTACTTTTTGGAAGTCAACGGCGCGTGCCGTCTATCTAGCTTACACTTGCGCGACACAATGTGAGGAATCAGGGGCGTAACTATAGGGGGGGTGCACCTGGGCCCGACCCATAGACATATTTCCCCCCTACAGTCCTGCGTCTGACAGAAATCTCATGCTGAAATTTTAATAAGTCTACTCCAAAAAAAGACCCATCACTTTTCCTATCTGGGGATCTGAGAAGCACGGTCGGGCAAAACTCCTGTGAATGAAGAGTCTCGATCAGCCAATGAAAATGAGAAACTCATGAGCGGGGACTAGGGGAGGTGGGCCACCCGCCCATTTCATGACATGGATACGTACCAAATGGCCATAGATACATCAGCATTGGCCTTGCAAGGTTCAGGATGATTAGATAGCATGTTCAGCCATTTTCAACCCATAAAAATGCAGATTTTTTATCAAAAAGGGAATTTTGTCAATATTAGTTTACAGCTCAAAAAACACATTTTGGGGTGGAGTTACACTTATACTTTATGTACTGACCTCGCGTGCTGTAATGTTAAACACATCAAGAAATGTGCTCCCCTTTGGCAAACATCCTGCTTAGTCATCACACATATAGCCAGCCTGACTGACAGCACTTTATGGACATGAAAAGTAAGTTTGTCTCTGACATAAATGCATATGGCATAGAAGTACTGTAGAAATGTGCCACCAAGTGTGTGTGTGTGTGAGTGTGTGTGTGTGTGTGTGTGTGTGTGTGTGTGTGTGTGTGTGTGTGTGTGTGTGTGTGTGTGTGTGTGTGTGTGTGTGTGTGTGTGTGTGTGTGATGTTGCATGTGATTCTTTGGTGTGTGCTTGCTTCCCATGGACAGGGTGTGCCTCCCAGGGCTGTGATTGGTTTAGGCGCAGGTTCAAGACCTCGGATGCAGAGGACTGTGTACAGTCCAGTTGAATCAACACTTCCCCTCAATGGCTATTACTCACAAAACTGCAGGGGGGGGGGGGAGAATCAGCATTCAAACAAACAAAACTGCTTAAGTCTACTCCGAAAAAAAAGACCCATCACTTTTCCTATCTGAGTTCTGAATGCAAAACTATGTGTCGTACTGAGTTGGCACAATGACTGGTTGAAGTGGCAAGTATTGCAGCCAGAAACAACATCATGCAATACCTTCACCACATGCAGAAAAGCTTAAGAGGCCAGACAAATGTAATCTCTGTTGCACAAGGGTGGAGGCAGCATTGTGAGTAATCCTTAATAGCTCCAGCAATGATATAGCTAGTATCTAGTAAAATAAGCAAGCTACTTAAGTATATAACTATATATATAATACAACTCTTAAATATATTAAAGGATATAAATCACATGTACGTATACAGTCATACTGGTATGTACTGCATTATGCCACACAATGGCACATTGAAAATATGTCACATTTTGTGTCATTTAAGGCTCATGTGGCAAAAAACACATCTTGTTAAATAACAGACCATATACAAGAATTAAGTGACTTAATTAGTGTATCAGTGACGGAATACCATTTAAAACCAGAAGCCGTGTGAAACCAAGCTGTGAAGACCTAACCCTCCAGGTGCAAACTGCAGCAGCACTCTGCACCACTTCCAAGCCCCAGATGTGAAACCAGAGGGGTGATATAGACAAGAGAGAGCTCACCTGCGGCTGGTCTGATCTACCTGTGGCTCTACCTGTCCGTGTTTCCGTCCCGGCTGTCTGGTTCATACACAAGCATGCGCTACATACATACAGTCCAAATGCAAGACTGGGGGCTGTCTGGCGAGAGGAACAGTTTGCGTGTGTGTTTTAGACCAGGAGGAGCCACCAGTCCCTGCCCTCTGTTAGGCATATAAGGGCTGCGTTCACATTCACTCACCCACACTCTGGGTTCCCATCCAAACTGACACACACACACGCACACACACACGCACACACACACACACACACACACACACACACACACACACACACACACACACACACACACACACACACACACACACACACACACACACACACACACACACACACACACACACACACACACGCACACACACACACACACACAGAAGCACGTTCAAGGGAAATATGGATAATAGATGTTTGTTTCCTGTTTTATGCCCCATTCTGTATTCTTCATCCAACTTACAAAGGCTCCACAACTAGATAAACACACCAGATTGGTACCGACTGTGTCACATTTTACCAATGATCATTGGTGTCAGTCTGATAAAATATGCCACTTGGAATTAGTATAGACAATACTACTTTATACTTATATCAATAAATTATATGTGTTTGCATATATATATATATATATATATATATATATACTGTATATAAACAAATATATATATATATGTCATTGCTTCTCTCATTACTGTCAACACCCACCATCCATCATGAATATTTGCACTGCAAAACAAAATGTTCTTAATCGTCTTTATTCATATTCTTCTTAATTTTCTCTGAAAACACTGTATTAAAGATCTTAATTTTATAATAATGATAATTATGATAATTAAGCCTCAATTATCCTCAAATGCACACATCTTTTTGACACTCCCCAAGAGATTCCAAAAGTTTGATGACAGGTTCACTATTAGAGCCGTTGCTCTGACTCGGTCCATCGACAATCTTGTATCACCTGTTTGCATTTGGGTGACTGTGACTGACAGAAGCATCAACCAATGGCATGTGATTTGATATGATGGCACTGATTTGCATCAGCCACCACTGTTTATGGTCTTTCAAATATAACAACTAAAATTTTAAATGAATTAACGATGAATGGCCCTTGTCCTGTTCAACAATAGTCTTCTGTGTGTGTGTGTGTGTGTGTGTGTGTGTGTGTGTGTGTGTGTGTGTGTTTACGTCCATGTGATGACTATGTGCCTGTGCATAGTCTATAGTAATACTATGTTTACCCCCCCACACACACTCACTCGCACATTCACATACACGGTTAAATCACAGTGTCTTTCTCTCAAAGGAATCCCTGTGGAATTGAATTATCAAACCAACAAAAACTCACTTTGACCCGCGACAGCCTTCATAGAGTAGGACTTTCACAGACCTCTGCAGTTCACAGGCTCATACAATATAGCATAGGACACACACAGAACACATGCAGAATATATTTCATGGAGAACACATGAAACATGTATATAAGTTGTGCAAGGTCCGCAGATCCTCTTGAAGCACAAGATGCTGTTCACAGGGGAGGTACTCCCTCATCAAATATTTACCATCAGGGTGCTACTGAAAGGGCTGATAAGAAGTTTGTATTCCCCAAATTAATTTATAAAGTTATTCCAGCCCAAATCATGATGGTGTTATGAGGACAAATCCATCGTACTAGAAAGGATCAAAGGATCAATGTAGAGCTTATGGGAAGTCATGTTCTCTTGAGAGCCAGTTCCCAGACAGATACAGGCCACAACTTTCAAGTTTTCCACGCTGTATGTACGTGATAGCTTTCAGTTTAGTCTCGTGTCTATTATACAGCATGTCGAATACAAAAAAAAAAGAAATGCAAAACTCACTCATATTTATATGCAAGAGTGTGTTTCATATTTGAGTCTCTGTCTCTGTGTGTGTGTGTGTGTGTGTGTGTGTGTGTGTGTGTGTGTGTGTGTGTGTGTATGGGTGCACATGTGTGTTCACATACTTATTTGCCAGTGTGTTAGTGTACATGCATCAGTCTTTTGCATGTGTTTCGGACTGCACAAGATGAACACAGGCTCGTATGTGCACATGTACGTATGCATCTATATCCATGTGAGATTGTGTGTGTCTGTTTGCGTGTGTGCATCTGTGTGTGTGTGTGTGTCTGTGTGTGAGTGTGTAGATGTGTGCCCATGTTTGTTTGCGGGTGTGTGTGCCTCTGTGTGTCTGTGTGTGTGCGTGTGTGTGTCTGTGTGTGAGTGTGTAGATGTGTGCCCATGTTTGTTTGTGGGTGTGTGTGCCTCTGTGTGCTGTGGTGCAGGCGACACATGCAGGAACTGCTGCTGATAAATCGATTATGACTCACGATGATCGAATTCCGCACCATTGTAGTCGGACGAGTACACTCCCTACACTTGACTCTTTCCGTCAGTCATTTCCCACTCGCTGGCTCCGCTGACTGTTCCACAATGTGGTTAACTTCAACCCCTCTTTGGGTCAACCTAGTAATTAGCCAGGCTGATGTGGTTGATCATGATTTTGAACCAATGAGCCTATTACTGTCCCTGCAAAGTAGACCTATTACACTCACCCACCATAACAGTCAATATTGTCACCATTGTATTTATATGATGTTGTTATTATTGTACCATTGTGTTTATATTATGTTGTTATTATAAATTGTACCTGACTTGACATTACTGACTGGCTTTTTAACTGTCTGAAACAGTCAAGGAGCCCGAAATCATCCTCACACATCTGACATGTTAGATCTTGGCTTGTGTAATTTTAGAAACTGAGTTACACGTAGAGGACCTCTAGCCCTACGAGGACCATAAAGGATCCATACATCATGAAAGGCCCTTTTAAGCCATATCTACAGCCATAATTGATCTCCATGCACTTCAAGATGAAAGCACTTTACTCCTTCTGGGAAACTTCTAAACGCCCGCATTACATTTTAGTTTTCATCACATCTGAAACTTCACACGATCAGTGAAATGGTTTGTTTTTAAGGAACGAAGCCTCCAACCCACCCACCCCCTTCTCCCTGGTCTGTTTGAACCGTTTGTGAATGTGGCTAACCACTTTACCCATGACTGAGATTACATACATTAGAGCTTGTTTTGCTGCCTCTTTGACCACCTTGGAGGTCCCTCTGACCCGCTCGTTATCTGAGGTAATACAGTTAATCAGCTCTTCAGCGAGTACGGAGAACCAGGAACATCGATTGGAGCTTGTATTGATAAGAGCACACACAAGCCTCTGTCACCCACTTGCTGGGGCTTGTTTGTATCCAAAATATAATCGAATTTGCAAATGGGGGTGGGGTGGGGTGGGGTGGGGGATTATAAAAACAGAATTGGATTTTCAGACAGATTATGGGAACATGGGACTGAGATTCCTCATGCTTCCAATCATTTAAGGAACATTAATTGGCAGCGAGAAAAAAACGTGCCAGCAAACTCATCACAGGGTTGGAATTAATGGATTCAGACAACTTGTTGGAGGATCAGGCTTCAGACTAAGCTTCAGGGTGGTAACATTTTCTCAATAGTTTCTTCCAGCTGTCTGAGTAATATTTGACACGGTGAACAACGTGTGGGAGTTTGCCTCTTAGCCGAACTACAGGGAAGGCAAACCTCCTCTCATTCAGTTTTCATAAGGCATCCATTAGAGTTTGTGCAAGACTGAAGACCAGAGGCACTCTGCGAGCTGCAATGAAATCAAGCTTTTGAAATGGTCTCACTGCAACCATCAACAACAGTTAATGTTTATGACCAAGTTTACAGTCAGTAGTAATTACTGTTGTAACTATGTGTCCCTAGATGCCAGTGTGTGTTCATGTACATGTACTTTTGTGAAAATACAGTACTTTACTTGTTATCTATTCTGATACCGTTACAAACGCTGATACAGAATTTTAAAGAACTTGATGGAAACCTGCACATTACAGGTGTTTGTTTTGTTATAAACAGCTTTTTTTTTGCTCTTTTGTAATAGTATCATTCTTTAGGTGTTCACCTGCATATTCGGATTGGATGTCTGTAAATATCGATGCCATTTTCTCTGGCAGTGGGCCTAGCTCCACTCCTTCTAACCTTGAGCTAATGTCAGACAGTCAGATGAGCATAAAGACGCCGTCTCTGGCAGAGGAAGTGTCTGTGTGGTACAGACAGCTACTCAAATAAGAATCGTTTTTGAAAGATTTAAACTTAAAGGCTTAAAGGTAGGAGTTTTTAATGCCACATTTGATGACACTCTGAATAAATAATAAGGGGATTTGGGTTGCCCTTAATTCAGAATTAGCAGCTTCAAAGTAGCATTCATCTTAATGGCTGGACTCATTATATGAAAATACAACAGACTTGTGTTAAATTCAATATGAGCACAACACAGGGAAAACAGCAGCTGAAGGCAGCTGTTTGTTTATTTAAATGGATAGACGCATAGAGAAACTCTTTAGCCAAAGATGCTTATCAAGAGCCTCAGGGACAATGATGTTCTTTCCCAGAATTTTGAGGAATGTTACTCTGGGTTGGAGTCACTTAGGGTCGTTTTGGTTTGAAAACTCTATTTGGATTTGAATGTCCCTTCATGTCTCGGCCCTGTCTGGGACAAAAGGCAGTTCAAACTAAGGAAAAACAACATTGAGTGTTTGGGCATGGGAAAGCGGAGGTGCGAGAATGCCTTGAGAACTCTTGAAGAGATTTTTCTTTCAGACAGGGATATATGCACAACAGAATCACGTCTAACACGTAAACACAGCACAGCATTCTTCCTCACTCGTGGCCTTCTCTGACAGCCTAACAATGACTCCAGATACTGGATCTGAACTGGAACAAAAGTGATTCCGCAGTGGCGGGTGTTTATGGTCAGCTCTGAATGTCTGAGAAAATTAGTTTTACTCTGCGGCAGAACAGCAATATGCTCTTAAATGCCCTTTGTAATGGAAGTTCCTGTTTAGTTTATTCTACAAGTGACTCCTTTCTATAGTCTTGCAATTGAACAAACTGGAAGGAAAGGTTTGTTTTATGATAAGAAATAACTGTATGTAGGTAAACACCTCTGCAGTGGAAATTCTGGAAAAAATTCAGGCAGCATTGAGTGTTTTAAAACGCACTTAAAAGCAATGTGTGCACTGAAAAATCTCATATATGGACATTGACATTGTTTTTAAAATGTTACATTTAAAATGTTACAACAATTGAGCAACCACAGTCATGTTATTGGTGTAGTCGTAAACACTCTCAAGTTCTGCCCCCCCCCCCCAACCTCCATCCACAGACACACCCAGCCGACTGTGAGAACACCCACTACACTGCAGACACACCCCGAAATCTCACTGCAGACCCCACCCTTAATACTGCAGATTGCACCACAGTAAACAACTGGCATCCACCACCCCTTCAGCTGGCTAGTGGGGTAACCCTCTGTCTGTATGCATAGCACACCTAACATAGCTATGAGAAATACAGCTGTACAGCATTCAGACTTTCAAACTCCGCAGATGCAGCTAAACACTGCTGCGTTGGGGCACACACACTGCACCAACAACACACACACACCCTAAGCACTGGCAGGACCTGCCTATGACGTAGGCACATCAAGCCGGCGCAGCTCTGCAGGATCCAGCAAGTGCGCCTCATCCTCAGCACCTCACAGCAGAGCAAAACAGAACAGAGCAGAGCATCAGCAGTCGCGCCTGGCAACAACCTTCCTCTCTCTCTCTCTCTCTTTCTCTCACTCTCTTTCTCTCACTCTCTTTCTCCCTCTGTCTCTCTCTCTGCCTCGCTCTGTCTCTGTCACACATGCACAGACACAGACACAGGCACAGACACACACACACACACACATCTGCTGAGTCATGGATAAAAATAGCAAGATGAAAAGAGAAGGAGATAAATGGGGAGGTGGGAGAGAGCAGAGGAGAGGAGAGGAGAGGAGAGGAGAGGAGAGGAGAGGAGAGGAGGAGGGAGAGAGGTAAAGATGCCCACCCGTGCCTGGCCCATGCCAGTTGGGGAACGCCAGGTGAAAGCAGTCACACATGGTGGCGCTCTTCTATAGACTTCCCCGTCCGGTTGCGTTCCTGAGGGAGGTCTTGGGGATGGGCGTCCGGCGAGGTCCTGACTAAAACAAAAATAAAACTCTTCCTGCTGCTGCTGCTGCTACTGTTGGTGCAGAAGCTCCTGCACCGGCTTTAGAGTTCAGGCGCTCTCTCCCCCCTCTCGTCTCTCCCAGGGAGATCTCAGGACCCAAACTCTCCCCTTTTTTTCCCCCGCGTCACAACGAGACGGTGAGCGGGCCGGAGAGAGAGTGTGTGTGTCGCAAAGCCAGGAATCGTTTCAGAGAGCTGACTGAGAGTACGACGTGTGTGTATACGTGTGTGAATATGTGTGTGTGTGTGTGTGTGTGTGTGTGTGTGTGTGTGTGTGTGTGTGTGTGTGTGTGTGTGTGTGTGTGTGTGTGTGTGTGTGTGTGTGTGTGTGTGTGAGAGAGAGAGAGAGAGAGAGAGAGAGAGAGAGAGAGAGAGAGAATCGAGGTGTCTCACTGCATCCGCGCGGGCTGAAAGTCCACAGAGGAGTGAGCCTGTACTCCTCTCCCTTCGTTCAGTAAACCAACAAACTGCCATGGAGCACGCTAACCTAATTAAGGGGCTGGGAGGGAGGGGTGGTGGGAGGTCTCTTCTGATGCCTCGCACCCACCCATCCGCTCCACTCACCACCCCACCCCACCCCAACTCTCCTCTCCCTCTGCATGCACCCTTCCCCACCCCTCCCATCAAACCATGACAAGGGCATTCAGGACAGCTGGTTCGTTTGCCTCCAGAGTGGAAAACATTTTTCTTTTTTTCCTCTTTATTTATTTAGTCATTGTTAATTATTAATTAAAGAACTTTATTTTGGCTCAACTGGTCAGTCGTAATTGAATTAGATGGCTGCAGAGGATGATTTTATATTTTTCAGTAGTGCCATCAATTAGGCAATGGCAGGACGTAGCCATTAGCTCAAAGACGTTTAAGTTCAAGGGGCTTTTATGCTCTCTGACGTCTGAACATCACAAGTCTGTGTGTTTTTGGTGTTTTTGTTTACGCATGTCCCTCCCAGCTGTTCCTCTCTCTTTTCTCTGTGCCTCGCGCTGAAGCCCTCAAGATGCCTGAAATATTTAACAAATTTGGGACGCTGGCCTAAGAATAAAACATGATCTCACTGAGGAACTGGAAGTTTTTTCTAACCTGAAATCAACCTGCTGCTGAGTCATTCTCAGCACAGCGCCAAACACTGGCATCGCTAGAGCGCATAAAACACTGTGGTCACTTTCAAACTTTAAAAACCTCCCGGGCTGAATGGTACTGGGGTTGTCTGTGAGAATGTATCACTGTACCAAACAAAAGGAGGACAACCTCTGCAAGCTCATGTGTGCATGATATGACTGCATTATAGCGCTTCAGTTATACCACCACACAAAAGTGCGGGTTGCAACTGTGATTCATTTAATCGGGCAATCACTGCAAAAACGGCATAATTGATCATGTTAAATGTTATGTAATGTGTAGGGGCACATGCACGCACCTGTGAATAGCAAGGCTGTAAGTAGTTCCCATAATACTTTGGTTAATGTGTGATTATCATGTTGAATCGTTATTATTAAGTGTAAGTACTGGATTAATGTCATTCTGCCCCCCCTTCGGTGTCTCATGTTGACATGCCAGACTGTGATTATTCGTCTGTGTGTTTCTGTGTTTTTGATGTTTGATGCCTTAGCTTAGCTTCTCCGTCTGAAGAAACGGCGTGAGTGCCCAACAGAAGACCTGGACTCCGTTCGTCGCTACAATATCATGATGTTCTATAACATGTTTTGACATGTTTATGTCATGTTATGTCTTATGACATAAGAAGAGTTACCAAAAAGAACTGTCACAGTCCAGATGTTAGTCATGCATAAACTCCTCAGCGTGTCCATGTTTCAGTGCGTACGTGTGTGCTCACATGTCTGCTTGGCTACATGCATCTGTAGATGCGATAAGAGATTTTGCCACAGCCGTGTCAAACAGCCCATGAAACCCCCCCATAATCAATTTCAGATTAGCTGGTGAGGAAGATTTCAGAGAGCAGCATCACAAACCTTTACAGTTCACGTTTACATCATCAGTCTATTACCAGAACAACAACACACGAAGGTGAGCACTCACACACACACACACACACACACACACACACACACACACACACACACACACACACACACACACACACACACACACACACACACACACACACACACACACACACACACACACACACACACACACACACACACAAACACACACACACACACACACACACACAACCCTATCAATAACAGCCTCCAGTCACTCCGTTTCCCAGTTTGAAACAGAGGTGAGAGCAATGACATCATCACCCCTTTCTTAAAGGTCCCCTCTTGGCCGTGAAACACTTCTGACCAGCTGCAGAATGCCCTGTGTCATGAAATACTTGAATGTACTGCGCATTGCACACTAAGCATAATAAACATGCTGATTCATTTTTTAATTATTTAAAAAATAAATGTTTGACATGGTGAGCCTACCTTCCCAAAGCCCATTTGCTCAACAGAAAACGCTGACCAAGGTATGATTGGCATCTATACAATGACAGCATTTACTGTGAGGTCTAAAATAACACAGAACTCTTCATCTTTTTATGTATGATGGACAGTGTATACCATCCTTGTTTTTCAACATCTTGAAGTGTAAATCCAAGGATAAGGGGTTGAACTCAGTGATTCACATAATATGACAGACCTGTAGGGGGACCAGACTTCGATGTGTGTTTTCACCGCACGTCGGTGGGTCAGTGAGGCACACGTTCACTATAAAGGCATCCAGTATAGTGATGCTCCCTGTCCTGTTCCACGGGAAAAGTGCCTGTATAAGTGATTTAGAGCTATTAGAACATCAGGAAAGAGCTTCAGCCAAGTTCAGGGCTGAAAATGTGCTGAGCTGTTTACGCCTCGCCTGAATATGCATGTGTGTGTGTGTGTGTGTGTGTGTGTGTGTGTGTGTGTGTGTGTGTGTGTGTGTGTGTGTGTGTGTGTGTGTGTGTGTGGAAGAGACAGGGTGAGAGAGTATGTGTGTGCATGTGTAAGCAAAAGAGAATTGGGGGTGTCTGTGTGTGTGTGTGTGTGTGTGTGTGTGTGTGTGTGTGTGTGTGTGTGTGTGTGTGTGTGTGTGTGTGTGTGTGTGTGAGTTAGCCAGCGAGTAATTTAAACGTGTGCCCAGAACATGTGAGCGATCACTTGCCTTACGCTCACATGATTTTACTGGCACCAACAGTCTAAATCGATTTCAATCTCTGACTTGTATCCTACATGCTTAGTTGAGATACCTGAGACCATTTTATGTTCTTGTCACTGCATGTTTAAATATTGCCCTTTGACACCAAGGTGATCGTGCAACTGACCAAATAAACAGAATGTGAGTGAATGTATTCATTATGTCTAAATCAGTGGCACCACTGGGTCATCAGCACTTGGCGGATCCCAGTTAGAGAGTGCGACCAACGCTTCAGTTTGGCTTCACCCGTCTCCAGGTTTCTGCTGGAGCCTTGGGAGAGATGAGACTGCATTAGCCACTGGCCCCCTCCCAAGAAGCGACTCGACACGAAAAAAATCAATTAAGGCACCAGAGGAAAAACAACAAGATGGGCTCTGTCACTCGCTTTGCGGCTCCATTCCCTGCTGGGTAAGGTGAAAAACAAAACAGCAACAAAGTCTGATCTCCCCTCCCCCACAAAAGAAGAATTATAGAACCGCCCCCACACACACACACACACACACCCTGAAATCTTGCCACCCGTGTATTGCAGACGGTCGCACAAACCGTCTCTCGTCTACTCTGCCACAGGGGTATAAAATTTCGCTCCACTGAATATCTGCAGGGTTGCGGTATTATTAGAAACCCACTGTAATTTAAGGGTGGAGGGGCCGAGGGGGTTATTTGAGGAGACTCAGCTCTTTTTGAGTATCGAAGCTCTTCTCAGGCGCACAGGCATTCAGGTGATGGCAGCCGCTGTGGTGTTATCATGCAGAGAGAGAACACAGCCATGGCGACTCACCGGCTGAGTGCCACGGAGACAGAGATGGCAGAGATGGCAGGGAGGACATGGTGCACCTTGGTGATTTGTGTGTTCAGTTCATAAAACTGTGACCACAGTTCCACAGGCCCAGTAAGTCCAAGTGAAAGCTCCATATCTGTGAAAAACAAACTCCACTACTCTCCCACTATCATGATTGCTAAAACAGCAATATACAAATATTGAAAGTAATCATTTTTAATCCATTTAAATTTTTTAGGGCTCCTGTCTCAAACTTGAATTAATAATTGAATTGCTGTCGGTCAGGCCAAAATGTTGAAAGAACACTCGGGCCAAGAGTGGGATGTAGGCAACATTGTGCAGGGCTTGTAGTCATAAGCAGACATCTGCTGGGTTAAAAAAAAAATCACACTGTCATGGTGATTGTCCGTCAGTACCGGTTAACGCCACTGGCTAACTGATCAAATTTAAAGTGTTCTGAATACAAATGACAGTGAGCACTAACATCTCATTAAAAAACTGATCTGTCATGCTTGGTTCTGATCCAAAACGTCCATTTTGGTAATGACTTTAAGCAATGTTTGGTCTTGAATCAGCTTGCTTTGTTTGGAATGATGTACTATTTGGGCTTTAAACTTGATGAAATGTATATGAATTCCAGAGAGCCACTGAAAGGAGCTATAACTGATTGATGGAGGATTTAATCTGACAATGATTTAGGCGCTGCTAATTATGCAACACTGCCCTCATGGGAAATGCAGAACTCATGACTTTTAATGATGGGAAGAAGTTAGCTGTCCCAGTATTTCAGCTATTTTCCAAACTGCCCAATTTCCCCCATTTCTACATCTTCTTTTTCCTCTGTCCCCTGTCCTGAACATATGGTACAAACCAGCTCGAGGCAGAGAAGTGGACCGTCCTTCAAGCTGGGCTCAGCAGGATGATTCAGCCATTTCATTACTTTTGGCTCAGGATAGGATGCAGTTCAGTTTAAGGCGACTACCATCCATTTTGTTTTGTCTTCCATCAGCCACAACCTATACAAACAGTTCAAACATACTGTATCTGATAGTCTATTCGCTGATTAAATTACAGTATTATAAGGGTCTATACAAACAGTTCAAACATACTGTATCTGATAGTCTATTTGCTGATTAAATTACAGTATTATAAGGGTCTATACAAACAGTTCAAACATATCTGATAGTCTATTCCCTGATTAAATGACAGTCATATAAAGGTCTATACATACAGTTCAAACATATCTGATAGTCTATTTGCTGATTAAATGACAGTATTATATGTGTCTTTACATACAGTTCAAACATATCTGATAGTCTATTTTCTGGTTAAATGACAGTATTATAAGGGCCTATCAACATAAGTGCCATGACTGCTCAGGTGTAGATCGCTTTGGCAGATTTACTTTTATACTAAGTATATATATATACTATATACTATATATATACAGTCATACACTGGCGGGCTGTCGTTAACTAATGGACTCCTCCACACAACCCTTCAGGTGTTTAGTCCAGCATGAACATGCTAGAGGCTACATCACAGAGCGCACAGGGGTACAGAAATGTGGGTGAAACCCTGAAAGATCAGGGAGCCCAGTCCTGGGCTCGTGTCAGACAGTATAGATGTTTTGAATGTAGACGCTATAGGGTCAGAGGTTAAAGAGAGAGAGTTCAGGGGGCCCCACATGTTCTAGCCACACCACTGACGATGCATGGGGGAGTCTGCCCTGTCATGTTCAAGGTGGGGTCCGTGATTTTAATTCATTACACTTATTTTTTTTCAAATTCAGTGAATTTCTCCTCGCAATCCTCTGGCTGTCAGTTCAGTGTGTGCGCTAAAAAAAAAAACCTCTGGGGTTCATACACAGTCCCGGCTCTGTAAATAGGAAACAAAGAGGATCGGACCGAGCCATACACTATTCCAGCCAATCAATATGCTTCAGAAGCACACAAGGGAAGGGTGTAATTTCAGCTTAATCAACAACCTTTCACCAGATTTGGACCATTAAGACATTGTCTACTACCTGTCGCCCCCTTTTAGGGGGCAAAATACCCTCACTCTTCTATAAAGTGACTCTTACATGTAAAGGGTTCTGTCATGCCACACTTCTAGATGGAGAGACTTAACACAGTAAAGATCAAAAGGATGAATGCAGCTAAAGATTTCTTCTCAGATGGTTTGTTATGTATAATCACCAACAAGGTCAAACCCACGGCTAAAAGCTTGGCTAGAAGTTGTTCTGTCAAAACCAATTACTAATCAATTTATTCATTTATTCATTTATCCAAATGTTTTCAGCTTGTGTCAGTCCCACTACTGAGAATAAGCAGATGTCTGTCTTTTGCTCTGAGATAGATGAGCTTGTGACTCGGAGCAGGTATGAACATTAGCAGCTGTTCTAACTTCACCACTCACCCTGTTAGGCAAGAGCCCTTCTCTGAGGACATGTCACCACACAGATGCACAGTGACTTCAGACATCATTATGTGTTATTCTGGGTGCAACGGCCGCTAAATTAACCACATGGCTGCTAAAGAATTTACATTGCCAAAGGGTGACCGAGCGCACAGAGGAAAAAACATATGATAGTGTGCAGGGAAAATAAACAAAACACTCCATCACAAAAGAGACACAATGAGACAATGAGTTTAGTTTACTTAATTAACTTCATACACTTAAATACATACACAAAAAAATGAAAAAAAAGAAAGCCATCTCCTTCAACCCCTTCAAGGTTGTCCATCACTTTCAGCACATCTACTTTCCCCTGAACACACTTAGTTTTGTTGCTGGTTTTATTTTAAGCAGCCCGTGTTCTAGCTCTAGTGGCCACGGCCCTGTGCTGTCAGTACCCCCCACCCCCGGCATAAATACTCCTGAGGTCAGAGAGCCTGTGGCACACATCCATCCTCACCAGCCCACCATGGGCCCTTAGCGTCCACAAATATTTCTGTTCAAATATTTGAATTGCATCGAAACGACAAACAGTGTGAAGAGGCTTTGGTGAGTGTGGATATAACTGATATATACCCAAATATTTCAGTATATACCTTATACATGATAGGCGAGGTTGGATGCAACTGATATATACCCAAATATTTCAGTGTATACCTAATATACAGTATGTTAGGCGAGGTTGGATGCAACTGATATATACACAAATATTTCAGTATATACCTTAGATATTTACATTTACATTTAGTCATTTAGCAGATTTTGTGTAATATATGTTAGGCAAGGGTGGATGTTACTGATATATACCCAATTTGAGTTGCATCAAGAGAACACACACACACACACACACACACACACACACACACACACACACACACACACACACACACACACACACACACACACACACACACACACACACACACACACACAGCTATGTTTAGAGACCAAAGGAATGAGGGACAAAATCGTATCCACAGTCATGCATTTTCACCTCTTTTTTCTCTCAGCCAACCAGATTTGCAGGGCAGACATTCCTGGATGCTGGCTTCAGCATATTGGCATGTAATCAATGTTTAGGGGGAGAGAGAGAAGGCCTTTTTATGCCTATCTGCACTGCCTTGACTGAGTTCTGAGCTGACGCTTGTGAAAAACAAAAATGAGAATGTGAAAAGTAAAAAAAGACTAGATCCATTAACTTTATTCATTTTGTCGATATAAATACACACCAGTTCCAACTTAAATCAAACAATGTGGCTGATGGCTAACATCACACTATAACCTGTTAAGCAAAACAATTCTGTATGGATGAATTTCAATCAGCAATGGTTGACATTCTGATGTTGTTGTTGCTGCAGATCCAGCCATGGTCCTCAACCACATCCGTTCTGGTGAAGTTAAATGCTGGACCTGCCGTTCAGTCATGTAAAGAGTTGCAAAAATTAGACACTTTTGAGACAAAAAACTAATCAAATAAATGTCTCATAGGTAGGTCGTTATCCCAAACTGTTTTCATGAAGCAATGTATAAAGTCCAGATGAACAGCTAATATGATCAACACACAAAAGGTGATCTCGTTGTTATTTGACTCTTATGAAATTAGATAAGACTCAGCAACAATGCTGTGTGTGTGCAATTTAATCTTTCCTTGCAAACATGATGGAGGTTCTTCAATACCCTCCATCTCATACTACAAATTAGAATGCATTTACTGCAATTACTGGCGTGTGTATGCCAAGTCTTTTTTTATTTGCTAAGACGAATTTGGCTTCCATTCTACACCAGTGTGACTACCCTCTTTTACAGCAGGCAAGGGCATATTCAATCTCAAACGAACCAGGAATCACCCACAGAGACAGAAATTAAGGTGAAACAAAGGGTTAAAGACATGTCCTGTGTTTACAAACATTGCCAAGGATCATATGAAGTGATTTCACCAGGCAATGGCCTTGAGTTAGTATTCCAAAGACAGATCTGCGTGCTTATTTACCTGCTTCAACCCTGGTATCTGGGCACATGTGCTTGTTTGCGTCCACGCATGTGTGTACAAACATGTGTTTACGTGTGTCCTCACAATGCCTACCGAAGGCCATGAAAAGCAGGCGACATGTGACCTAAGATGTCTAATCTTGCATTACCACGCTTGGTGGTCTTGAGCCTTGGCTGGACCCCAGCGAATAACACGGCATGGCCTTTATCCTGTGATGGCTTTCAAGGTCGTGAGGAAGAGAGGAAAGGGAAGGTGAAGAAAGAAGAAGAGGATGAATCAATCCACTGTGATGTTTATCTGTTTTCCTGAAGTCCGAGGCCACGGTTGGCATGCCTGAAATAGCTGGTTTGTCTTGGGAATTAAAGAGTGGACCGGCTGGTCTGTGGTGAATGAAGAAATTGTAAATGTTGAAATTCCTCTGGCTGTGTTGAGGGAGACAACTGTGGATGTGGCACTTTATGTATAAGACTTGACACATTTAAATATGAATAAAATAAATAATATTAAAACGTTAACTAACCACTGACCTTCAATAAAACATTCCATGCATACTTCTGGAGTTCATTATGTAAAAACTGACAGAAATGTCGAAACAGCACAATAAGATAATTTCCTTGGTTTGTTTCCCTCTGATGAGTGGGCCACTGTTAATTTGTTTTTAGTAAATTGCTTGTCAGAGAGAAAAAAAAAGGACAAAGTCCATCAATCAGTCCCTGTTCTATCTGTACAGCACCAGATGACAACTTCACAATTACAGGAGACATTATTCCTCATGGAGGTATAAAGACCACAGACAAGTGGAACACTGCCAAGCGGGAACGGTCCCAAATGGCCCTCAAGGGAGCTGGCAAACGCAGGTTTCATGACTCCTCCTTCACATGTCACCAAACTCCAATCCAAGTCAAGTCAGTTCTTAAAATGTATAATGTTAAAGTAACACTTTCAACACTGAGTCTCACTCTCACCTTAATCGTAACCTTGAGATCCACTGTCTCATAGCCTCAGCTATATTCTAACAGAAGCCCACCGACACTGGCACATTCTTTCGCTTTTGTGCTTACAGAAGCTATAACCAGAGCGTGAAACAGCAGAATGTGTTCCAGGCGTTATAAGTGATTTCTCCACAGTTTTAAGTGATTTCATCAATGTGCATGATCTGACATTTGCTTGTTTACCATGCCGTCTCCCCCAATTGCTTATCCACCTGGAGAATATGTACATATTTATTTTCCTTGCAATAACAGTAAACAAAACGAGCATTCATTTGGGGAACACAAGCATCAGTTATGAGAGGGAGAGAGAGAGAGAGATGGCAAAGAGAAATCCATGTTCGGGAGGTCTACGTGAGAACAGCATGGACGGGGTCTAATCACTCATACTACGCTCTTGATTAGCCCTGTTTATAATTCATTTTGGAGCAAATTGAATTGAAGCGGGCTGGGATAACCCCCTTCAGCTGGAATATAGTGTGGCTCTTGTTTTAGGCCCACTGCTTACACGAGTCCCGACGACGCTACAACCAGGCAGCCATAGATTCGCGTATACGTTACGTCCTGGGGCCCAACCATTTGACCGTTATTTCTTAAAGGGGGAAAATAATGATGAACTCACTAAACGATTAACGTGCCCTCATTAGTGGCCCTGGAGTTTCTGCATGTGATTGAGGTACAGTATATCTCCCGTCTACCGCTGTGATGATAACATTCATTGGAAGCACATGTGCCAGGCCCCAGGTTAATGTATAGGAATGTCCATAAAATTGTTCCTGAAATACGAAGATTAGTTGTTTACTTTCAAGTGTGTCTACCGAATATGCGTGTGACAGACAGGAAATGACCAGACGAGGTACTGGACGCCAATCTGGCTCACCCTGCCTTGATCCCAGAGGGGACTTTCAGACAGAGTTCAGGCCCTTTCCCCCTGGAGATGCTCTGTGCCTGACTCTCTAACCCCGTGGCTGGGTTCTATTGGGGAACAGTAGTTGGCACACCAGTCTTATTTATCTCTTCCAATTGACTCTCACAATAAGAGTTCACAGGGGCTGCCTTAAGGTCAACACAGGCCAGCGAGGACATTACACATATTCAACAGAATCAGACAGCTGTCCACACAAACACAGACAGTCACACAGACATAACATGTAAATACTTAGGACAACACAAACTTAAAATGTGCAGTTGTCCTAAATGGAGCTCTCGAAGCTAAAAATGTAATACACACAAACCAACTCACACACAACCCAGTACACAACACTGTGTCTTTATAAACTCTTAGAACAATGAAGGGTTATCACACCAGCAGGCAGAACCAGAGGCACATGTAGAGTAAACCTGTAGATCAGCTGGTTAACCACGATGCTAGTGATCCCATAGTTATCTATTCAATGCCAGCACAAAGTCATTCATGGATTTGTTCCCAGTACGTGAACATACTGGGAGCTGAACACTTACTGTAATATTGGCATTGCTAGCACCTTCATCTACCGAATGATCTACAAGAGCACCAGTAGTTTTAAAATGTGCGACCTAATTTATACATGAATAACTTTGCATAAAAGTACTGGCTGCTCTTGTATGTTAATCAAAACATGAATTGCAAGTTCTCATCAGATACCTGAGATCACTGCTCCTCATCACTTTCAGTATGCTGTAGGCTGCCAAGTAGCAAACAATGTTAAAGCCAGGCTTGTTTATATGTTTAATGATGGATATCATCTGAGCATTCACACCCAGAACACAGAACTCCTACCCTATAATGGCTACTCATAACAGTCAGTGCAACCAATAATATTTTCCTCAATCAATCTTCAGCCTTGCGTTCCTAGAAACAATGGAAGCAGGTGGTGTGTGTTTCCCCTTGCATGCCCCAGGAAGCACCAGGGTCACCAAGAACTCTATGTGTGTGTGTGTGTGTGTGTGTGTGTGTGTGTGTGTGTGTGTGTGTGTGTTTGAGTGTGTGTGTTTGTGTGTGTGTGTGTGTTTTGAGTGTGTGACTGAGTGTGAGTGTGTGTGTGTTTGAGTGTGTGTGTGTGTGTGTGAGGGCATGTTGATATAAAAGGAATGTAGTGAAAGTGTCAGCCTAGTGTTTGGGGAGTGGTCGAGGGCATGTTCGCCTTTGTAATGTTTTCCATTCTTACACTGTCGCTTCACCGAGTTAAAGTTTCGCAATGTGATTATTGCTGTAAAAAAAACACCACAAACACAACAAATTGTGAATTAGGCAGCATGTTTATGTATGTATTCATTACAATGTATTCATTACACAACGAAGTAAGTGACTGTTCAATCATCTCAGATGTCCACATCTCTTCCCTGTAAACTCATTTCAGCATTCTTTGTGAGATTATTTAGTCTCCCCAATGGCTCCTTGGTTTTGCCCAACGTATCTAACATTCACAGTCATTAACTCACAAGCCATTCCGCTCATATAAATCCTCTAATCATGTTTCCTCTACAAATATAACTACATTACATTACTCAGTATTATATACTGTGCATCATATAAGCTACTTTTCATGTTTGAATGTTTGATTTGGACAACTGAATTGTCTTCAGGATCAGGACTACATCTGAAATTCCACTGCACTAGGCTCTGTTCTCCTACCCTGGTTTGCTGACCCTTACTGGCTGACTATGAGGGGTGTGACTACAGAGAGAGAGAGAGAGAGAGAAAGAGAAAGAAAGAGAGAAAAAGAGAAAGAAAGAGAGAGAGAAAGAGAAAGAGAGAGAGAAACTTATTGTTATAACTTATTGTTTGTTTTTATTTATTTATGTTAATTGTGCTTGTACATTTTATGTAAACATGCTTTGGCAACGTTGTATTGTATGCAGGAGCTCAGCCATTAAATGAAAAGTCAAATCACCTGGCCTGTTGACACGGGCCAACAATATGCATACACAACCAACCCACTGTACTCTCTGGCTTCGAGCTATAGCCAGTTACTTCTGTTTAACCTTTAGAGGCAAAGCATGCAAATCTGTCCAAAATTCATCACCATTTTTTTTTCATGGTTTTCAAACTGGCGACACTGAACATTACACACATTACACATATGAGAGAATACGGATGTCGCCATGGGGACAAGTAGATGTATTTGCAAGTGTGCTCAGGAATTTTAACAGCCATTTAGCATTCACTGAAATTATGTCAGAAATGACGTCACACCCAAAGCCTTCATACCGCAGTGTTCACAAAGTCGAGCTTTAAAACCCAAAGTCGATTTGTGTCAGGGTGTTACTGATGATCTGAGAAATGCAAACATGCTAAAACTGAAAAACAAACCCTTCATTTCAAGAAGAATTCAGGCATTTTGGCTCGTGCAAAGAATCTCAGCAGCTTGGCTCTACACTTGCCAGTCTGTACTTTAGTTTGCAGGGGCTGTCATTTCAAAAGCCTGACCATAATCGTTCATTGCTCAATCACCAGTGTTATTCCATGACAAATTGCAAAATTGTGAAATACATTGCAAAACCCTGGCTTAGCTTCAAGCAAAGAACTAATACCACTCTGCTGTCTATTCTCATTGTTTTATCAGCAACTGGACTGCTCAGGATTCACTCCAGTATCTTAGTAAATAGCCTGTGTAGAACTGAAACAACATTTTTTATGATTTAAGTCGTATCTTGAGAACAAAAGGAATTACATTGCCAACACTTTGACAGCCTGCCAAAGAGCTTGTTTGCATTCAGCCCCCTGCAAGGTTAAGACAATGTGACTGACCATCCTGCAGTGTTTGGACCAATCATCCTGCAGTGTTTGGACTGACCATCTTGCAGTGTTTGGACCAATCATTCTGCAGTGTTTGGACCAATCATCTTGTAGTGTTTGGACTGACCATCCTGCAGTGTTTGGACCAATCATCTTGCAGTGTCTGGACTGACCATCCTGCAGTGTTTGGACCAATCATCTTGCAGTGTTTGGACCGATCATCCTGCAGTGTTTGGACCAATCATCTTGCAGTGTCTGGACTGACCATCCTGCAGTGTTTGGACCAATCATCTTGCAGTGTTTGGACCGATCATCCTGCAGTGTGTGTTCAGTGCTGGAGCCGATCTGTGCCTCTCAGGGGGTCAGATAGTGCTGAGTCACAGTGATGCTCCCCTGGTGCACTCCCACCCAAACATGACAATCTATCATCACACACACACACTCTGTCTCTTTTTGTCTCACACACACACACACACAGACACAATCTCTCTCTCTCGCTCACACACACACACACAATCTCTCTCTCACACACACACACACACACACACACACACACACACACACACACACAATCTCTCTCTCCCTCTCACACACACACCTGTGTTCATGCTGCTCTTTCAAACCTCTTTTATTGTCCCTCTCTCTTTCCCTTACCCTCTCTCTCTCTCTGTCCTCTCAGGCTAATAAATAAAACATGGCAGAGCCTTACCCCTGTCTTCTGCTGAGTGTTAAATCCCCTCTCATCAGCACCTATTGGCAAACTGCAAACCTAGCATAGCCTTAGACAGAGACAGATTACCAGTTGAGATGATTGACTGTCTGATGCATCATTTATCACAATGTTTGATAATGGATATGGGATTGAAATGAGAACATTCTAATTCACTGTTAGTATTGAAACATGTGTCAAGTGCTGCAGCGCCCTCTGGTGGTCTTAAATTGTACTGTTTAAAACTATCCCGATTGACTTCTAGCCTTCCAGTCCATCACCATTGGGCTTGGCAATGATTTGTGAAACTTTCATGAAAAATGACTGGAAATGAGAGTTATGCCATAGAATCTGCAGTATGATCACATTTTGTTCAATCACTAGTCTTACTTTATGATAGAAGTTTTGTTGTGTGCAACTTACCTCACACAGATTGTCCTTACAGTACATCATCACTAGATGTCGCAAATGTTCATTATGTCAATACTGATCAAATGTTCCTAATACAATAGGTCCTAACTGGCTCACACTACAAAGTACACAACAAAACAACATTAAACATCAGCTAGACCACAAAAATGGTATGTTTTCTTTCAGTTGTCTTTATTTATTGTTACATCCAATATTTTTCTCATATCTTTCATGATGCCTGAAATGTGTTTTCTTTCCTTTCTATTACCTGTACTATTCGCTTAAAATATTGACATCAGGAGATTCTTATCAAAGCAATATGACAGATAGTGAATTGCTCAAGGTCACTGAATAGATATAAAGGTGTAGTTTACACCTGTGTGAAGGAGGGGGAGGAGGTAAAGGGAGATTAGAAGTGATATAGTAGCTCAAAAATGTTGTATAGCAGTGTTCTTATAGTTGCCCATAACTAACCTATTTGGTGATGATTTTATAGCCTACTTTGTACTTATATCTAAAGGAATATCTACTTGATAACTACATGAAATAGCATTTAAGTAAGCATTTTAAGGTCTTTATCAGTCTATTCACATAAACAGAATTTTACAATTATACAACATGTTGTTTTTCTCACGGTTCATCAGGCACTGCAAAAAAAAAGACAAAACTCCATTAAAACTCCATTAAATGAGTATATGGTCCGTTCGTGTCCAGTTTAAGTACTTGTCTGTTTCCATAGGTCCCGTGTCTAACCATAACTCCAGCCTCAGAGCACTTACTGGAGGCAGCAACCTCCTTCTCACACTGGGAGACAAACTGAGCATACAGCTGCTGTCCTTCCTCTTTCCCAACGTTGCCATGGTACTGCATTACCTTGCCTTTGGCTTTGCCTCCCAGTGTAGCCTGAGGGACGATTAGGACACTACCTGGCAGGTCCAGCACCGACACATACTTTCCTGAGTCCGTTTCACACAGCTTAATGTTTAGGAGGGACGTCACTGGAGGAAAGGACAACAGTTACTCACAGGCTGTTGGTAGGGCTAAGGTATATTCTATACTTGTATTGCCTAAATAAGGAACACATGCTATGCATACCCATTTTTGGAATTATGTCTTCAGTGGCTCCTTTGAAGAAACAGATGCAAATAACCATTCCGCGGTCAATCTGAAAGAAATTGCAAAGGCAATGAAATCAATCAATCAATCAATCAACGAAGTCAAATTGGTAGAGCGTTGTCCATTCACAACTTACAACTTACCTCTACCCACTCTGCCTCCGACTGCTCATCGGGAGGTTTGACTTGAAGTCTGGCATGAAGGCATTGCTGTACAGTAGTTCGAGATTGCAAAGAAGCTGTTTTGTCTGTCATGACGATAAAGATACCTATTTTCTTACATGCACAGTCCAGTGATTGCAGCCACACTGCTTCCGCATAGAGCATGTTGTGATGGACGTCATCAAAAGTGGCCTAGTCTTCCAAACGTCATTCGCCGAAATAAACTAGCTGTAGCACAAAAAACATGGCACACTTTAATTACTGCAAATTGTTGCATGTATTTAAATGTATGCCTCAGAGTATCGACTCGCGTGTTGCATGTACGTTAGGACGTGTCCAGCTTCCACCAGTTTACTGTAAACATTTGATACGTTTCAAGGTAAGTTGTATCCCGATCTAACTAGCTAGCTTGGTAGCTAACATTAGGCTAGCCACTCATGTTGGGCTGTCAAAACAAACAGGGAGTTAACTTTATGATTCCTGGCTTAGTCAACTATCATTACGAATTGTGATTACGGATTTGCTCTCTATGCATGTTTGCTTATCACCTTTTCTGGCGGGTAGTGATTTTCCGAAGAATAATTATGTTCACATTAACAGTGATTTCATGCACCTGTGTATGTATTTATTGGTGCCGTTTTTGATCATAGATATCAAGTACAAGTGACAGGGGAGTGCAGGAGAAACAGAGGCAGCACATGGCAAGGGGGCTACCCAACCAGAAACCCATTGCTGGGGTGAAGAGGGTCATCGTGGTTGCATCAGGAAAGGGGGGCGTAGGGAAGTCTACCACAGCTGGTAAATTATGTACTAAAATATGTAACATTGATATACTCAATAATTACATGCACACATTGAGAGAAACAGATACAGGTCCAATTACATCCCCCCAAACTCTCATAAATGTGTGTTAAACTGAAAGCACAAAGCTATGGTTGGATTAGATGTTATTAATCTGACATTTTGTATTGTCTACTTTACAGTGAATCTGGCACTTGGACTCATGGCCAATGATCCGGTAACACACAGTCTATTGTTAACCTAGTGATATGTGTATTTTCAACCTTTTAGACCAAAACATTATAACATTGTCTTGTCTCAATTCCAGAACTTGTCTGTGGGCCTGTTGGATGCTGATGTGTTTGGCCCTTCAGTCCCTAAGCTGATGAATCTGAAGGGGAATCCAGAACTGACAGAGAGTAGGTCACGTGTTCAGCGACGTTACTCTATTTTTCTGTTTTAATTATAATATACATATGCTTTTAACTTAATTTCTACATGAGTTTGCTTAATTTACTTCATTTCTGTCCATCTTTGGAGGACTGTTTAAAAACTATTGTAATCCATGTTCATTGATGTTATACTCACATACTTAGTTACCAATACAATTTGTGTATACGAGTATTGCGATTTTTTTTTTCTTCTTTTTAACCTTTTTATGTTTTCAGATAATCTTATGAGACCGCTTGTAAATTTTGGAGTTCCTTGGTAAGTGTATAAGACCCAATACCACTTTTAGTTAAACAGGCCTTCCTTTATCATGTTTTCTGCTCTGACTTCCTGTAATGTCTCTGCCTGACCTCAGTATGTCAATGGGCTTCCTTGTGGAGGACACGGCGCCCATTGTGTGGAGGGGCCTAATGGTGATGTCAGCCATTGAGAAATTACTCAGACAGGTGAGCGATGGTCAAGTGATTAGTCATGTACTCTGTCATAACCTGCCACCGCCAGGAAGTGTTTTACGGCAGCGGTAGCCTTAGCATTTTATCCTCAAAGCACTAGAGGAAAAGACAGATAGGCACTCTGGTGATAAATAAGACTTCTGTCAAAAGCCAGGACAGGTGCTTTCCTGGTAATGGGTTTATAAGTCAGGAACTTGTATTAAATGGGTGACGTGCATCTGTCAATTTCATGTTTTGTATCTTTGGTCATGGGCACCTTATGAAGCAATATTAAATGCAAATGCCCCATATTTAATATTGACAGTTTATTATCTTTTTCAACTCCCTATACAAAGAAGTTATCTCCTATTAATGTTTCATGTGACAATACCTGTCATTTTTATTTCTTCAATTTGTGTGTGGAATGGCTCACTAAATATGTATTTTAATATAACCCTAACCACAATGGGCAGAGTCATTTTGCCAAGTCAATTTACTAATTCACATTTCCTTTTGACCAAAGCCTGTCACAGCCTCTCCTGTGTGTTGCTATCTGAGTAGGTTGACTGGGGACGTTTGGATTACTTGGTGGTTGACATGCCTCCAGGAACGGGAGACGTTCAGCTTTCCATAACACAGAACGTCCCTATTGCAGGTGAGAAAGGAATCAATTTGTTTTAATTACAATGAGGCTGTCTAGTTTGTATAGTGTTGCAATAACAGCTGTAAGGACATTTTATGGCCAGGAGGTGGCAGCACATAAATGTTTGTGCATATGTAGGCTGGAAGTAGTGGCAATTCTCCATGCACTCAAGATGACATGCACAAATGTGGGTCTTTTGGCCAGCTGCCAGTCAAGGTCTGTTATTTTGCTTGGTTGGGAAGCCTGTGAAAATGCCATGTCAGCAGATGGGTTTTTTTGTGGCGCTAGAAAGTGTCCCATTTTCAAAGCCTTGATAAGATTTCAGCAAATGGAGAAAGGACACGATTCACAGTTGCTAGGTAATAATATGCAGAGAAAATGTTCCTTTCCTGAGATGAGCTGGGATGAGCTGAGGCTGGCATAGGTCTTGTAGCACTTAGATTGTACAGCCACACTGTTAACTGGGATACCCTTACACTAACATGACCTTCCCACCCAAATCATTTGAAAGGCAAATCCCACACAGAACACACAGATCTTTACCACCTCTTTGCCTTTAATTCACTTCAAGGGATATGTAGCGAGCAGTAAGTTGCTCTACATTTATAACTGGGGTAAGCCTCATTTATCTAGCTGTTTATTCTCTCTTAGGCTGTGGCATATCTGTTCTAGTATCTGGATAGAATCATTTTCTATGCTTTGAAGTGTTTTGTTTTTACATTAAAGTCTTAATGCCGTAATTTGTAGTGCTACATGTTTTGATGTTATGTAAGCAAAATACACCTTAGTGGGAAGCACTCCTTGACCAGGATGACTTAGGAGCTCATTTTAAGGTAGAGCCTAGTAAACAATTTGGTTTGGGCAGTTAGTTATGTAAGACACAATGCAGTATCTTGCTTACAATGCGTTTCTTCAAGCCCTCATTAGCCTTAATCCACCCCAATCATTGTTACCCTATCATTTTAATGAACTCTAACTGTTAGGCAGTCTACTCTAGCATGATGTCTTTCATCACAAGTCTTTATAAAGACGTCATTACTGAAACTATTTTTAACCTATTAGTACTTTAAGCAATGCGATAAAACGGTCCAGCCTCAACAGATTGAAGAAATCGCGGCCATTAAGCTGTTCTGACCTTGAGTGACCTTTGGCCTCCGCAGGAGCGGTGATCGTGTCCACGCCGCAGGACATAGCCCTGCTGGACGCTCGCAGGGGAGCCGAGATGTTCCGCAAGGTCAAAGTGCCGGTGAGGATCGTCTGATTAGAAATATATTTCTTTTGCACTCCTCAGACAGCCATCAGAGGTGCAGTGGAAAGAAGGGAGAAAAGACACTCCTGTCCTCGGCTTTGAGCATGCATGTCATTTAATAAATGTTATTAAATTGTCAAAATCCCTCTGTTGAGAGAGTTCAGTTAAGGCTGACCACTGATGTTGGTTCCTTAGTAGGTCTCCTCTCACTATGCTGATAATAGCCTATTATTACTCCAAGCATATCGTTCAGTTAAGATCAGATTTGAACTTTAAAAATGCAACTTCTTTTGATGGCCTCTTAGTGACAGGATGAGAGAGCCAGTGCCTTGTGATGTGACCTCTGGGTTCACATGTAACCGTTCCCCTGTGTTTCATTTGGCGTTGTAGGTCTTGGGCTTGGTGCAGAACATGAGCGTCTTTCAGTGCCCTAAATGCAGCCACCAGACCCACATCTTTGGAGCCGATGGGGCCAGGGAACTAGCGCACACGCTAGGAGTCGAAGTCCTTGGTGAGCCCTCCGTTCTGACGCCATTAATCAGTGGCTCACTCCGAATGCATCCGTGCATACTTTACATCACTTCTGCCGTGCCGTGCCGCGCCGCGCCCCGTACCACAGATTGCTAATGACTTTCTATATTTATCAGGGATTCGTATACACCAGGTGTATGGATCTCTGCTCTGCCTCTGCATGATAAGGAGTTTTTTTTGGAGTTCTTTCGCACCTCAGGACTTGCGAACTGAAATGGGGTGCACTGCATTTGACATGAATTTTCAGCCCTCATACCTTATTTAAAGTCTAAACGGAACACGTCCATATATTACAGCTCTTTACAAATAAGATTTCTTGCCCCTGTCTTAGACTTTACACAAGAAATGGTCCTTATGAATATTTATCTCTCCCGTAGGCTGCACATCAGACATTTTATGGGAATTATCCGGTTCACTCAATTGATGTCTGAATGTAGCTGGGAATACAGGACTACGTACTACTTAGGAATAGACATACAACCAGGAAAGACGTTGCTTTTTAAAAACCAGTGCTGACACATAATATTTAAAAAAAATGTGTTCTCTATCTGCACTGTTGAACATATTGGAAGTTGTGAATTGCCTCTGGAAAGGTACAGCAGCATCTACATGCGTGAATTCACAGCGACCTCAGGCCTCCATACACAGTACAACACGTGTGTGTTGCAGTGTGTCGCTTGTGCAATAAAACTGACCGAAGTCAGCCTTGTTTGTTGTGTTTGTCTGAAATGTGAAGAAATGAATCAAAAGCACCTCCGGTGCCTTTGGGGATGCTGATGGATGAACTAATCGCTGCCTCACCTGTTCCCACCTTCCCAGGGGACATCCCACTGCACCTGAACATCAGAGAGACGTCTGACGCAGGCCGGCCAGTGGTGGTGTCGTCCCCAGACAGTCCCGAGGTGACCGCTCAGTTCTCCAGTTCTCTTTAATCACACTTCCCCCCCAGCCCCGCATGTGTCCACCGACTCCTCTCCCATCATCATCATCATTACAATCTCTTACATGTCAGCCCACATCACATTTAAATGGAAATCGGGGCAGCTTCGCCCACTGCTGCTTTGCAAACAGCTTTTTATTCACACGTCACTGGCCTCACCCGCTGTCACATCGTCACATTTACATTTGAATTCATGTCAAAGAAGAACTCTGAGTTGTACCACATGTATTTGATTCATGATATTTGATTGATGGTTTTGGATCTACTATCTTTACCTTTTGTTAACTTCATTTGGATCTACCATCTTCTCCTTGTGTCTTTCCAGGCTGAAGCTTATAAAAAAATAGCGGCCTCAGTTGTACGGCGACTGGAGGACTCGTCGGGTTGACAGACAGCCGTGCTGTGACCAGTGTTCTGGTCATCCCCTGCATAAGAGGTCTTCCATATCAGTGGACACCACCCTTACACAGACCATCCCCCTGCTGTCAGATGTCTACAGTAGCCAGCACTCTCTTCCAGCACAATCTTAAAGAGCTTATAGTAAGCTGAAATACACTACTATGACCAAGTCATCTATTATTGCTGTCTTGATCAAATTATGTTTAGCCACACAGTGTCCAGGTCATATTGGGGTTGTGCTGAGGAGGAGAGGGAGCAGAAAACCACAGCAGTGTGGGTTTCCCGTAGCGCTCTGGACCTTGGCCATATCTCTCTGTCTGTCTGTCTGTCTGTCTGTCTGTCTGTCTGCCTGTCTCTCTGTCTCTGTCTGCCTGTCTCTCTGTCTCTCTGTCTCTCTGTCTCTCTGTCTCTCTGTCTGTCTGTCTGTCTGTCTGTCTGTCTGTCTGTCTGTCTGCTTAGTGGAATGCGCTCAAGTCTGTGTTTCTGTGCCTGCGCTGTTGAGAGCGGAAAGCCAGTGTTACCAAAAGAAAAAGAAAAGATGCACCCCTGGGAAGGCTGTACAGACAAAAAGTGGATGAATGATTGTGGAATTAAAAAGAAACATGAAGCAGAGATTGTGTGTGTGGAGGTTATTTTCCTTTCTGTGTTTTATATTTCCTTTGATCTCTGCTGTCTCTGGGGTCCTGGCTCCCACTCTTTGCTGTTCAGTACTGGCAGATCTCTGATGCATTACATCTATTTAATCCTGTTATTGTCTGTTATAAGGTAACATTGATTTCAGAAAATGGATTCAGTATTGTGGCTGGTTAACACCTTTTTCACCATCTTGGCTGATAGTCCTGACCATTTTGTAATAGGCCTACTGGCTTTCTCCAGAAGTCCTCACGTAGTCTTTTACAAGCCTTTAATCCACCACCAATTCCAAACTGTTGACATCATCACTATTCAGCCACTGCGGCTATCTCTGTGCCGCACATAGTGCCCGTTTAACACCATCACTCTTCTGTCCCTTTTTTGCATTGCCTATATCGGTCACGCGCCATCAAACTCGGGAGATCTGCACACAGAGGTGCGCGCATGTTAACATGTCTAGTGACCTTGAGAGCTGCTGAGGTGTAAGCAGTGCTTTAAGAGTGAGTTATGGCGGAGCTTCAAATGAGGCTTGCCCCGAAAGCTTATTATTGGAAACCTTTGCTTTTTGAAAAAGGACAGTGGCTAATGCCAGAAGTTTTTACTTGAATGTTTTCTGAAGCTGGTGCCCAATACATGTTTTTACACATTGCAGCCACCAGGTGGCACTGCACTGGCAGGCAGACTTACTGACCGTGTGCTCTGTGGGCAGGTAGTTATTTTCCTGGGCGGGATAAGGTTCCAGTGACAAACGGCTCCATTTCCTGCATATTTTCATGGTTCTCTTAAGTCAGCTGAAGCAGCCATAACTCTCCTTGCTGCAAAGTCCCCACACTCGCTGAACAGTCCTGTTTACACAAAGTGAGGTGTGTGTGTGTGTGTGTGTGTGAGGGGGTGTAACCTGCCGTCCTCTACCTCTGGCTGCTGACGCGGAGACCACATGGATCCCATTGGAGCATGAACTCTGAAGCTGTTACGCAATTCATTGTATTACTGAAAGTCTCCCCCCAGAGTTTTGGCAGCTGTAACAAAAGAATTTAAAACACAGTGTAAATCGTTTCAGAACACTTGCTTTGCTTGTTGTGCCTGAACCTGAGGTGGTGACGTAGTGTTCAGTGGGCAGCCCCAGTGCTCTCTTGTGCTCTTTGGAACAGGCCTGTTCTTATCATACTCCTCTGGCCCAGACTGATGCATCATGATGAGTAACGAGTAGAAAGGCTTTCGGTGCACCCTGTCAGAGATATGAGGCAGTGAAATAAACAGCAGTCAGACTTGGCCGTCCCACTCCTTGAGCCTCTCTCTTGACTGCCTCTCTCTTTTTCTCACTCCTCAAGTCTCATCTTTCTCTCCATCTCACACTTTTTTTTCTCAACCACTTCGTCCCTTTTTCTCCCTGTCGTTTCTTCGACTCCCCCTCCACCTCCTCCTTCTCTTCTCACCTATTCTCCTCTGGCGTATCACAGCCGCACTGGCACCAAGCGGTACTGTTATCTATGTCACTGTATGGGGCATCATAACTTAAGAGTCAATGAGATGCAGCAGAGAAAGCTTCTTTAATGAGAGCAATGCATCTCCGCCAAGCCACTAGCAAGGACAAGGCCACACAGTCGAGGTGCTGGAAAGCCCAAAGGGGAACAGACGGATTACTCGACTTGGATAATTACTGTTGAACCATGTGCCCGTGGACAAAGACGGCCAGCAGTTTCTGTGGGAGGATCGGAAGGAAAAAAAGTGAAGCAAGCACGTGAAAAAATCTCAGTCTTTCTGAGTGTGTGTATGTGTGTGTGTGCTTGTGTGTGTGTGTGTGTATAAGAGAGAGGGAGAGAGAGAGTGAGAAAGCGGGTGTGTGTATGTGTGGGATGACCACTCCAGACTGCCTCTGTCTTGTATGGAGTCATAACAGGGGTGTTATGACGGGTTGACTGGTTCTTTTCCGGGAAGGCTTGGGACATTCCCATTGCAACAGCATAAAGGGGAAAAAAGCTCAGGTGATATCAGCTCTGGGTGGGGTTCAAAACTTTGAACTGATGACGTCACGGCTGCAATTCTCTGGTGTTTCGAAAGCACTCTGTGCTATCTGGAAAAGACACGGAGAGACTTCCACTTCCTCAAGGTGTAAAATATCAATAATTAAATCAGGCTGGAGAACAGAGAGAGAGAGAGAGGGGGGGGGGTGTCTGCTTTCAATGTCACCTGAGCTCCCAGGAAAATACATTCACACACAGAGGTAATTCCACATTTCATTTGTAAGTAATGGAAAATGTTAGCTTTTTTACACAACTCCACCTCGGATGCAAGAATTCTCTACTTCCACCAGCAATATGTTTTTAAATATTTTAAATTTTACGTCCTCTCCAGTGAGGCTTCAATCTTTGGTATTGGAGAGACTTTCATTCTGGTAACTTATCCAAAGTGGTGATCTTCACATATATAATAAAGGAGTATAGCATTTATTATTGATCAAAATTATGCTAAGTGAAGCTTCTAGAGTCAAAGAACTTTTAGTTATGCTGTCTGCATGTTTTAAAATACACACATGAAAACGGCAGTGTAGAGTTACCTTGGCATGCATGTTTCAAATATATAAATTAAAAAGTCTATACTTGTCATTTGGACTCGAGGATACCCTTGAATTAGACTCAGTTTCATTCCAGTCAGCCACTCCACTTCTGTCAGCCTGGCCCAAACGAAATATAACCCTCCATTGTTATGAAAGCCACATCCTGCATTCCAAAATTAAGGAGAGAGAGAGAGAGGGGAAAAAAGAACAGACACACTTTCACTCTCTGAAAGTCAAGTGAGAAAAATACTCTGCACTTAAGTGCATGTCCTCCCATGAGTCTCTCAAAGAAACATCCACCTTTGATTCTGTGAACCTCCTAAACGAGCTCTGGAGGAGCTGTCTTGTCTCCTCCACGTGTGCAGTAACAGACTGATTTTGCAAACCATGGTCCCTGGACGGTAGAGAGGTGAGAGGGTTTCTCTGATGCCCTTCCTTCCCCCTCCCCATACACATCACCCCCTCACCCACCACTCCAGCCCCATCTCCCCTTGACCTCCGCCACCCTGCTCCACCCGTCGGGGCCGAAGCGTAGACCGGTTGCCATGCCAATGCAGCTGCGGTCCTGCACGGGGTAAATAGCAGCAGCTGGTTCCAATTGCGCTGCGTCACTGGGAGGGCATGTGTGCACTCCGCTATGCTCTGCTCCCCTCTGCTCAGTGAGGGGTGGAGGTGGGGGGGGGGGGGGGGGGGGGGGTGAGCGAGGCTGTGAGCGAGACCCCCTCTCTTCTCCAGTCATTGCTCCCTTCCTGTTCCATGTCAGAGTAGCTCAGAATTTGTGTTTGTGTGTGTGTGTGTGTGTGTGTGTGTGTGTGTGTGTGTGTGGGGGGGGGGTGAGGTGGAGGAGATGAAATCCAAACAAAAGGAACCCAACCACCCAGCATACTTCTTTGAGAGAGAGAGGGAGAAAACTGTTAAATATTCTTTATGACTGTAGCACAGTCCCAGCAGTCACTGGAGACATGCGTTAAGTGTAATTAAAACACAACTGAATGGACCCTTCAGAAAAGCTAGCCTTCGGGTTCTGTGCCTGTCTATTACTTCTCAGAGATGATTGGGCTCATCTGTCTGCCGGCAGCGATGCCTGGCTCCAAAGGAACAGGACACCGGTGGGGTGCAGGAGGGACGCCCCGGCATGGCGGTTCAGAGCGCCCAAAATCTGAAGAGTTTCTGGGGGAGATTTGGGAGCTGGGGAGGGTGAATAATTCATGACGGTGAAGGAGAAGAGGAGCGAGGGGATTTGGAAAGGGTAGCCAGAGACGCAGACAGACAGAAAAGCAAGCAGACAGACAGGGCCGAATAAAGATGGGGCCTGCTGCTGTGCTTTTGATGTCAGCCACTGCTGCGCGCTGACACTGTAAGTGAGTGAGGCGTCAATCTCACGTGCACACATCTACACACACCGGCAAAAAAATGCACACACACAGATAAACAAATATATTTTCCCCAATACAGACACACACACCTCCTTCTGTTAACTCTCTAGCCTGCAGAGTGTCTGAGGAGTTGCCCAGCTCTGGAGCAGGATGGGTGCACGCTTGATAGCTGCCTCAGGGTTCAATTAAAAAATAAAGCTTGTGTTGCTATAGTGATCCATGGTCACTCTACCTTTTGGTTGCCTTGACACAATGGACAATTACGCCAGCTACTCACCTTCTTCTGAATAGACAGAGTCTATGATTACAGTACATGCTTTCCCATTTCTTATATGAGGCGTTGGACTTGGCTGAATACTGCATTACGCCCACTGAGAAAGTAGCTAATCGTTTCATTTCTCAGTGTTTGCTTACACTGCCTTGCCTGTCTGTACTTGTGCCGTCACACAAGCAATTACAGCAGTGCCGAAGCTGCACTCTGAAAATATTTGCCTCTGAGTTTCACAACGCTTCATATCGCCTGTGGCATCCTCTATAGATTCTCAATGCTTATATGAAAGTATGTGTTTCCTTTTCAAGAGTTCAAGGCTGACTTCTGATAGAGCACCTGCCTGAGGTTCTTCAGAAGGCCCACTACTGGTGCGGCTGGGAGTCGTGCTGTTCTACTTTCACTGGGGAGGTTGAGAGTAAGTGGGCTGTATAGATAAAAGCAAAAGTGATAGTTTCGCTGTAGCAGATAACGCAGGGCGCTTAAACACTTTTCCAACCCTCTACGGAAAAGTTCTTTGCATAGGAGCCCCAGGTCTGGCGATAAAAAAAGAGCCGGTAGAACAAGTACTAGCAAGCCTTGTGGGAAGCATGCTGAGTGAGCACCATTAACATATCTGAAATGTGTACGTTCTCGTGGCCTTTCCTCTGCCTTCCTAAAACTGCTGTGATAGTGTCCACTTGACATCTAACATCTCAAGGTCATATTTGCCAGTGTTGGCACTTGGCAGCAATGGATATAATCTACCCAATCTTAATTGAGACACCCTGAACTCACCAGTGAAATAGCAAGTAATTGTTCTTTGATCAGATAAACAGACTGCGTTTACTGTATAGCTGTCATGGGTAAGTGAAGGTCAAGTGCAAATACAGTGATCTGTTATTCATTGAATTTTTTTTCCTCTCATGGATGATGAAAGTGTGAATAACTAACAGACGTGATAAGAAACTGCGGAAAGAATGAGGTCAAAACACTGTAAGATATGAACTGATAAGAGAAGGGTTGTTTTCATAAACACGGGCAACACTAATGTTTACAGATTTGTTTGTTAACCAAAGGAAAGCAACTTAGTTCCTTATGATGGTAATTTCCTTAAGGCTTTTCCAGTGATACACCTCAGAAGCAAACACCAGATTCCACTCTCTGACCACTTGATTTTCAGAGTTGTGCCGTGAATAACCTATGCCCAGTATATGCTCCATCACAATCAGTATATATCTATGTGAGCACAGTAGAAGTTTAGGAAAAAGGAAAGTGCTGTCTTGGTGGTTGATGGTGCTGTCTCGGCATTGCTTTGAATGATGTCCAGGATTGACATGAAACTCTGAAAGCAATCAATTGTCCAAGCTACTGAAAATGACAAATGTCTTTCCCCTTTAGTGTAATTGTGTTTATAGCTATCATATCTGAGTTGGATATAGTGGAGAGGCTGGATTGATAATTAAAAGATTGGGTTGTCTGGAGAGGAAATATCTGGTGGCTTTTAATTTGTCTTAAAATGAACAATGTAGCATGTTTATTCTCAGACTTCTCACTAAAGCATCCAATGTGATTATGTCAAATGGCACCAGACTCTCTCAACAAGACTGTGCCTGAGATTTGAAATTGAGTATTAGAATTAGGGTTCTGTATAATGTTTGATTAATATAGACTAGAAACCATTTACCAGATCTGAATAGAGTAGTTTAAATATTAAACAGTTATGTACACTTTTGGTTTAAATAACTAACCTTTGTACACTAAATTAGTTGAGAATTGTACCATAGAGCTAACCATAAAACAGCATCTGTCTCTGGTCGTTTAGATCTTTCTGTTGGTTTACAGCCCCCCGATAACCTGTAAAACTAAGAACAGCACCAGCAGAACCAGATTTGAAAGCCCGGTAAAAGCATCACCCATGTCCTCTGGCACTGTTCTGTAACATGTTAACTGCATCAGAAGTGACAGCAACGACAACACGGGTCATCTTAAAACTAGCCGACCTTTGCTCCAGGAGGAAGTACATTGTGTCATACTTGCGCAGTCTCTTGTTCAGGCCCGCAGCATTCAGAGTTCTTAGCGGGCTCAAATTCCAAGTCCTTGTTCTTGTTCATATTGACCAAATGGCTACCAGCCAAGTGGGAACACAGGGATCTTGTCTCGAACTCCCACTGGCTGTTTGACAGTTGCTCTAAGATGGAAAACGCTCACTTTTTAAAGTCTGTGGATCGTTTGTGTGTTTTGTTGTTGTTGTGTCACTCTCCCAACAACACATCTTCACAAATGCTCTGGCGACGATCGAAGTTGGGAAAATTGCTTGTCGAAAGGGCAAAGGCTAAAAACATGAATATGGGGAAAATATAAACTCCAGAGTCTATCTTTCTACACTCCCCCACTAGTCTATGCGTGGGTGGTTTTGCTCTGCATTTGAGTTGTTACAAGAGACAGCTATGAGTCCACACCCACACCCTAGCAACAATGAAGAACACGCAAACTTACAAACACTGACACCATTTGTGACACTATTATGGGAGCGTAAATGGAGATGGACTGGACACATCTTGCACCGGGACCGGTCCAACATCACACGCCAAACCCTCAACTGGAACTCAACTGGAACTCCGAAGGTAAACACAAGAGAAGCCCCCCAGTTACAACATGGCGAAGAATCCTAGATTCAGAACTGAAGACCATTCGCATGTCCTGGGAAGAGGCAAAAAAGATCAACCTGCATTGAGATTGATGGAAGGAAGTAGTGTCGGCCCTATGATCCCCATGGAACGAAGAGGACTGATGATGATGAAAATAACTAGTGGTTACACGAACATGTTTAACTGAATCCTATTGCTCACCACATCCTCATTGGGTCTTCCTTTCTAGTAAATTAACATTTCATAGACAGTTAAGGGACAGTAGAGGAACATGGTTCCCTCTGACAGAAAAAAAGACTTAGAAGTACAGTGTGATTATATCTTCTATTTACACAGCTTTAACAATACAATTGTAAAGCATCCTGTAAGATCTCAGGGATCCATTCCTTTTCTGTAGTTGATCCCCATTATAACCAACTGAATGAATTCAAATAAAACAGAAATGCTATTCAACAGTAAAACAGTGTGGATCTGCCCTGTTAGATGCCAAACTATAGAGCACACTGTCAAATTATTTAAATTGTACAACAATGACACCTCCTTCACTTTGTTTTGGTGAGTAAAAATGATCACCTTCTTCAAGCAGTACAACAGGAACTGTAGTTTAAATGACAAGCAGTCTATTTGTCCAACCCAGCAACATGACATTCTTCACTCTATGAAATCTATCTAGCCAGCAATGTGGTGAAATAGCTGATAGTAGTAAGGCTGTTGAGATAGCAGATTATTATACTTATAAGGGACCCATTCATAGTGTCAGTGTGGGACAGTGATTAATTGGGCCTAGCCTACCTGAAACACACCCAAGTCGAACAAACTAAAAGAATGGCTAAGGAAGTTGAAATTAATTTGTTTAAAATCCATTAACTGAAAGCACTCAAGAGGCCATGTAATAACATGAGGTTTAAAACTTAACCGACATTCGACATGTCATGATCCAGAAAGCAACTATTCCCTCTGACCTGTTATGTCAGAGATGCTATGAATAGACTCAAGCTTTTTTTTTATATCAAAAGGGCCAGTTTTGCTGAAGTTAGCCTATTTGCTAAAAGTAACACACGAAGCCTATTTTTACAGGGGATACATCGATATTATATCGCAATGGAATAGCTAATCTAGCCTACTTTCATTGGTGGAAATTGCTGTTAAAGTTTGGATAGACTATCGGATACATGTTTATTGAGAGAAATATTTATAACCTGCACAGAAATGATGTGATTACAATCGCGTAGCATTCGTCTGTCATAGGGTGATACACACAAACAATGCAACTAATCCTTCAGAGAGAAAAAAGACAAATGTTCAAACGTGTTTTCCTCAACGATAGCGCCGCAGCCATGAACGCGCGACGCGCCCCCGTACTGAGCCGAATGGAAAAGTTACTGGGGGGAGAGTGAGTGAGAGCAGGATCCATCCTCGTCGCCATTACCGACTGGAATGAGAGGGGAGGGAGCCAGTCTCGGATTACATGCCACTAATATAGTTAAATTACAAGATAAAAACACTTTTTAAAGATTTCTTAGGAACTAACGTTTTTCGTGGTCACAGTATGCCAAGGATAATGTTTTAAAGGCGAATCCGTGGAAATAAAAGAAGACACTTGGAATGATATCTCTTTTCCGTAGTGTCGGGAGCTGGGAGCGACCATGTTAGGTAGGGGAATGTATTTGGAATGAACTGCTTTGACTTTCTTTATTGTCAGTGTAAGTGTTTTGGTGTATTTTTCTTTGACATGTTCTAGAAGAACGAATCAAATCTTGCTGTTTTTCAGAAATAGTTAAATGGATGCAGTATCACTAGCCGCTGAAAGTGTATTGTTCGACTGCTGACTCCAATGTGGCATAATGTTGGCTAGCTTACTAGCTAGCTAACCAAGCACATATCTTTCTTTCCCCTGCATCAAGGCTGGGCGCTCGGCGATATGCATGATTTCGTTAAACATTTATCAAGGTCTGGAACGACCATAATTCAGCAGTGAATTGCACGAGAGTTGGTTTTCATTTCACTACAGTGATGGGTTGCCAGAAATCGACACTATGCACTTGGCCAACTGGGTAGCTAACACACGTTAACTGAACATTAGGCTTCGTTGGTATGGAGATCTAGTTCAGTGGGTAACACTAACTGGATGATTTGCTAGCAAGCTAGCAAATAAGGTGCAGTCAGTGTGTCACATCAGCTAAGATTACTATAGCGACGATTTGTGAACTGATGAGATGACAGCAGGGTGGATTACGTTAAATTCGGGACTTGACTATTAGAATAGCAGTTAACGTCACCAAAAGATGAATGTTAGCATTTTCTTGCGCGACGAATCGTTTCTTCTAAATTACATTTGTGTAACTGAATGCCAATATGTATTGTTCATATATGTACAGAACAACATCTAACTTAAATGTTGGATGACCGCTGCATCGTCAAACATTTACTGAATATCATAACGTTATAACATTAACACTACAACATTATGCCAGAGCAAAGTCTAACCCAAAAGGAAGGTTGAGCTTGGGCAATTCGCTCTAGCCAGTCTTAGCCAAGCCAGTCAGATGCAGATACATCGCTGTAAACTCAAACGTGGGGTTTAGGTCATACATCCAAAAAGACCTTGTAATAATACGTTGTGTTGGCCATTTACGTCGGCTGCTTTGTAAGTCAGATAGCAATAGCAAGGTAACCCATCAATAATACCATCTTCATTCTCAGCATTCTGTTTTCACCTCTGTTGAATTCCTCGTTCGGTGACGATGGCTGGTGAGAGGCCAACGGGGTTGCATGGTTGATCAAAAGACCACAAAACACTGTACTGACGGTTTTTATGTGTTATATTGTTTACCTTGTTCTCTCACTTAAAGTTGCAGTTGCTTTTCTTGTCATGTTTGCACATAGCCGTTCCTCTACTTGCTGTCCAGAGTCTTAACTAAAGACCCTCTCCAGTTTTTCGCAATTCTCAAATTCAACGCAAAATCAGCAATTTTCCGCATTTTCCCGCAACGCTGCACACAGTCTTATTTACCGCATAACTTGCGCATAAAACTGCAAAAATAAGCCTTGATGTTGAATTGCAACTTATTTCCGCTTCTGGCCTCCTGATGGTGGTATAAGGTTATGCACAGTCAGTTTCAAACACTGCCACTGACCCACTCGTTTGGTGGCAGGTATGTGATTGACGGCCGCGGTGAAGTTAGTTTAGTATTAGACATTTTGATGTTCACGACATAGCTGGATCTATGACCGTTATCTCATTAAAAATTAAATGAACTACGTGTACACATTAGGATGTTCTGTCTTGTATTCAGTCGTGAAATTGTAAATAGTGTTCGAACATTATATTAAACTTGGCATATTATTGTGTTCAACTGTTCGTCTTGCACGGAGATGGCATTTTAAAATAAAAGACCGTTTCTAAATTCATGCATAGGCTTATTGAAGGGTAATTTGCGTGAGTAGATTATCAGCAAAGTAATAACAACAGTACAGGATTATCGTTCTGAATATTAACAAGACTGTGTGATTTTGAAATTGCCTACAGTTCAGAGGTTTAGAAAATTCTCAGAAATGTGTGTGTGTGTGGGGGGGACGGGGACGGGGACGCATCTAAAATGAGTGTTCTATCTCCATTGTATGGAATGAGCACACAATAGCACACAAACGCAAAAACAATATTAAAATATTAACAAACAAAACTGCTGAAATGGAATCCGTCCGTTGTGTGTGACTTTTTATCTCTCGTTAATACTTTTTAAAATGTTTTATTATATGTGCAGTTTAAGTGGGGGTTCAATAATTTATGCACATTTTTAGTCACCACCACCATCATTTTGATCGTAAAATCGCGTAATCCTTGTGGGGAGGGCTGATTTAACCGGTTTCGTAGATGTTGGAGAGCTAGCAATTACCTGCATGTCAGGTGAATTACAGAGACAGTGCAACCAAACCAGTAACGATAATATTTGTGAGCATGTCTTCGATATCCAGGCTGCATTGCTTTGTGTTTCCGGTAGTACCTTGTTGGCCTGGCTGGAGGTTTGAGCACATAATTAGTCACACAGTTTGTGAAAAAAACATTAACCAATCATGACTGACTAACAACCTATAGGCCTACATCGTGGTAATATGCTATCTGGTGAATTAGTCCTGCTATAGTTACTTTAGATCCTCTGATCAGGCTATCTATCTAGATTCAAAAGAGCTTAGTGTGGATGTGACACCCAACTTTACTGGGGTCACAAGCGAATACAGCATACAAAAACAATTCAGCAACTCTCCAGTGCAGTTGTTTTTTTTCTCAGCGTAAAAAGTGTAGGCTGTGTGACCTTGTTTAATGATTTAACCTACACAAGAAACTCATCAATAAATGCTTGCTATGTAAAAAAAAAAAAAAAAAAAAACTCATGCAGACACTGAAAATGCTCTGCCATCAGTATTGGGGCAGAAAAAAAAGCTGGAATCCATGTTTTTTTTTTTATCAAACCAAACCAAACCAGCTGGCTTTGATGTGGTTAGCAACTTTAAATAATGCAGAGACCTATTGTGAAGTTTTGTGTTATTTGCTGTTGTTATGTGTGATGTTACTATGGCAGCACTATACCTTCAGCATATAACATCTTGTGTGGTGACTGTATTTTGGGTCTGAAAGATTGTGTTAGTGGTCACAACCTCATGTTAGGTGTTCCTGTGTCCTTTCCCATCCTAACCCAATGAAGCCTACCTTTTATAAATGGCTTTAAATAGACTGTTTGAATTAAAAACATGGAGACTGGATGAAGTACACCTTTTAGGATGAAGTGGACATAGCAGCATTTGGATTTTTTGTAAATGAAAGAAATACCCAGCATTGTGTGTTCATTAAATAGTAAGATGAAGCATTATGCAATAAGTGTTCCATAAATAGACCAGGGCAAACTGATCCCATGCGTCCCTCTTTGATTGAAATACCTCTTGCCTTATGAGAGGCCACTCCCTTCACACATCATGATCTTTTCACCTTGTAGAAATGCAGTTGCTGGCATTTTATTGAGTGCTTGGGGTAAAACTAAGCTAAACTAAGAAGATCCAGGTTAGAGATTTTTGTTAGATGTTTTAGTACAACTGGTCATCATAGATAAGGTCATTAGAGCACATGGTATGTTTAATCGTATGTTGAGGTCTTGTGGATTGTATTGACTTCAAGCACGTTTTCCTATTATTTCAGTTTGACATACATGCCTAAATGCAGTAAATCTAAAGGGCTAGCACTTTGGCACCCATTGAAATATATATTTTTAACTGGCCCTGGTTGTATGTTACCACAGCATTTAGGGCAGTAACAGTAGCCTACTCGTTTATTTAAGCACCATGTGCCCATCTAGCCCCTGGGCCACCAACCGTATTGCTTCACTTTTTGATGCAGGACGAGGCGAGATGATGTATTTAAAAATTTAAAAGTCATTAGTGTCTGATGCAACCTGTCCTTGGAGAGAAGAGAAGTGTCTATTTAAGGAAACAATTCACAGATCCAGTCAAATCATTACACATGCAGCACAGGATGCAGAGCACTGAACCGAAACCTCTTCTTACTTAACAAGCAGCGCGTTTTGCCAGAGTACTATTGTTTGACCTTTATGAAGATCTACATCTAATGGAATATGTTGATACTTTGTGATATCTCAGTTTTGCATAGCTATGGCTGACATCACACACTGCCCTTTACAAGAATAGGCTTTACTAATCCACGTCTACTGAGGATGTCATTGGCAATTTTGATGATTTAACACCCATAACCTCTTCGAGCAGGTATTTGGGTGGCTGATGCTGACGTGATGGATTGCCTTGAAAAAAAAGGGCATCTGTCAAATGACTAACTGTTGTTCATGTGTTTTTCTTCCGTTTCTGTCAGCCTATTGCTAAGCAAATTAATTTCTAGGTCACTGCTTCTCAAAGGCTGAAGTTGAAAGGCATTTTTACTGTGCACAAATTGGATGCAAACTGCATTCATACATCAAAATAGTAATTTCTCTTAATCGTTTGTGACAGGGTGGTCGATTATTATTTTTTTTTTTTAGAGGGTATTGCCTCTTCTAGATTTAGGCATCAGAAATCACACAAACTGCTGACAATCTCCCTTGACATTTGTCATAAGACGTGACTAATCCCTCTTAAACTGCTTTCTTGACCCAAGTTGGCACATTATCTCAGTTGCTAATTTGCACCAGCTCAGAGAAGGAGCTAACACACGTAATATGTTGTGCAAACAGTTTGCATTATATAATAATATCTTACGTTATTCTCCTGTTCAATTACTTTTTTTGTCTTTATTCTGCAGGCAGGTGATAAAAGAGGGGGAGAAGCAACTGCCCCACACGACAGGGGAGAGGGATCTGCCTTTTGACTCAGAGCCATGGAAACTGCACCTTAGCAGAACAAATGGAAACACATCTATACCCTGCAGGAAATCTTTGCTGAGACTGTTAAGGCAATGACAGGGGGAATATAATGGCCAAGAACAAGGAGGCCCGCCCCCCAACCTATGCTGTGAGCGTAGTTGGGCTGTCAGGGACGGAGAAGGAGAAAGGCAACTGTGGTGTGGGCAAGTCCTGCCTGTGTAACCGATATGTGCGCCCCAGCGCGGACGACTACTATTCAGAGCACACTTCTGTGTTGAGCACAATTGACTTTGGGGGACGTGTAGTAAACAATGACCACTTCCTGTATTGGGGGGAGGTGTTGCACCGAGGCGACGACTGCCTCGAGTGTAAAATACACATCATTGAACAGACGGAGTTCATTGACGATCAGACTTTCTTGCCTCACCGCAGCACAAACTTGCAGCCCTACACAAAGCGGGCCGCATCCTCGAAATTGCAGTCTGCCGAGAAGTTAATGTATATTTGCACAGACCAGCTGGGCCTGGAGCAGGACTTTGACCAAAAGCAGATGCCTGATGGGAAGCTGAGCATGGATGGCTTTGTGCTCTGCATTGATGTAAGCAAGGGATGCAATAGGAAATTTGATGACCAGATGAAATTTGTCAATAGTCTTTACTCACACATGGCGAAGACGAAAAAGCCCATCATTATTGCTGCAACAAAATGTGACGAGTGTGTAGAGCAATATCTGCGGGACCTTCAGTCGTTTGCCGCAAACAAAAAGAATCTTTTGGTGGTTGAGACCTCCGCTCGGTCGTCTGTGAACGTTGACCTCTGTTTTAACGCTCTGATTCAGCAGATGGACAAAACACGGGGGAAACCCAAAATCATCCCATATTTGGAGGCGTACAAAGTCCAGAGGCAGTCAGTCGCTACAGTGTCAGACAAGTTTGAAAAGCTTATAGTGTCAACAGTTCGCGATTATCATACTACCTGGAAGGCAGTTACCAACTCGTTGAAAAACCAGCCTGACTATGAGGAGTACATCAACTTGGAAGGCTCCAGAAAGGCCAAGAACACATTTTCCAAGCACATTGAACAGCTCAAGCAAGAACATATCAAGAGGAGGAGAGAGGATTATCTCTCTAGCCTGCCAAAAATTCTTAATAACCTGCTAAATAACCTTGATGAAATTGAAGGTCTGAGCTGGTCAGAGTCACAGAGTCTCATGAGAACACGTCCTGAATTTCAGTACTGGTTTATTGTGCTGGAGCATGGCCCCTGGGATGAGACAGACCACATAGACAAAACTGACAGGAGGGTGCCTTTTGATATCCTCAAAACTGGGGAATCCGAGAGGATATATCAAAACCATGTCCAGCATTTGATCTCTGAGAGGAGGCGGATTGAGATGAAGGAGAGGTTCAAGTGGACCCTGGAGCGGGTGCACTTCATCAGCCCAGGGCAGCCATGGGACGAGGTCATGTGTTTTGTCATGGAGGATGAGGCTTACAAGTATATCAGTGAATCTGATCGCAGAGATGTTTACAGCCGCCACCAGCAGGAAATAGTTGAAAGGGCCAAAGAGGAGTTTCAGGAAATGCTTTTTGAGCACGCAGAGCTATTTTATGATCTGGATTTAAATGCCACCCCAAGCTGTGACAAAATGAGCGAGATCCACACTGTACTTAACGAGGAACCCAGATACAGAGCCCTACAAAAACTTGCCCCAGATAGAGAGTCATTGTTGCTGAAGCACATTGGCTTTGTCTATCACCCCACTAAGGAGACTTGTGGTCAAGGCTGTGTGGATCTGAAAGTTGAGCAGGTCCTCGCAAACAGACTTGTTCAGCTGGACCACGGCCGCTCCAATCTCTACTACAGTGCCAACTTTGATAAGATTAATTTGTGTCTCGTGGGAAGGGATGGGCTCGCTCAAGAGCTGGCAAATGAAATCAGAGCGCAGTCAACAGATGATGAGTACACTCTAGATGGTAAGATCTATGAGCTAGACCTCATGCCTGTTGATGGGAACTCATTGCTTTTGAGCCATCCCTGGGCACCAACCTTCAAACCTCATGGGTGTTTCTGTGTCTTCAGCTCCATCGAGTCGCTGAATTTTATTGGTGACTGTATTAGCCGAATCAGGGCAGAGATTGCACATAGCCGGAGAGACAGATCTGCCCATCCAATGCCATTCATTTTAATCCTGGCAAATCAGAGGGACAGTGTTTGCAAAAATATGCCCATCTTGAGGCATCAGGGCCAACAGCTAGCCAATAAGCTACAGTGCACCTTCATAGATATACCCTCTGGTACCTTTCCGAGGAAATTCAACGAGTCCCAGATTAAACAGGCTCTCAGAAGTGTTCTGGATGGACTAAAGCACAACTTTGATGTGAGTCCCATGCCCTCCATCAAAGACCTGTCTGAGACCGATCTGCGGATCGTCATGTGTGCCATGTGTGGAGATCCATTCAGTGTGGATCTCATCCTTTCGCCTTTCTTGGATTCACATTCCTGCAGTGCTGGTCAACCTGGTCAGAGCAACACCTTAATCCTCGACAAAATCATTGGCGACAGTCGCAGGCGAATACAAGTCACTGTTCTCTCATACCACTCCTCAATTGGCATCCGGAAGGATGAACTGGTCCATGGGTACATTCTCGTCTACTCTGCCAGGCGGAAGGCCTCAATGGCCATGCTTAGGGCATTCTTGGCCGAGGTCCAGGATGTCATCCCAGTCCAAATGGTGGCTATCACAGATAGCCAGGCTGACTTTTTTGAGAATGATGCCATCAAAGAGCTGATGACTGAGGGTGAGCATATTGCCACTGAGATCACAGCAAAGTTCACAGCACTGTACTCCCTGTCCCAGTACCACCGACAGACAGAGGTTTTCACACCATTTTTCAACGAGGTGCTTGAGAAGAAAACCGGCATTGAGAGCTCATTTATGTTTGACAGCAGCCGGGACGGAACAGGTGCGAGTGAAGACTTCTTTCCCCAATCGCCCCACAGCCACTCACCTGCCTACAACTACTATCCTGACTCGGAGGATGACGCAGAAGGACCCCCGCCTTACAGCCCCATTGGGGATGACGTTCAGCTTTTGCCCACTCCCAGCGAACGCACCAAGTGCAGGATAGACCTAGAGGGGAACGAGTACCCTATCCACAGCACACCTATGGGTGACCATGAGCGCAACCACAAAGTGCCTCCCCCTGTAAGACCCAAGCCTGTCCTTCCCAAGCCCAATGTCAAGAAGCTCGACCCAAATCTGCTCAAGACCATCGAGGCTGGCATGAGGAACACCCACAGGAGAGGAATACGAGGCCCCATTGGCCATGGCGATGATCTTGAAGCGTCTGACAACTACGCTGAACCGGCTGATACTCTCAAGTCAAAAGGATTCAATGATGACATCTATGCTGTGCCAGAGGACGCCCATAGTCGGATTGTCAAGATGCGCAATTCATTTGGTGGGCTCCACGTTCTACATGGAGAAGAAGAGAACGGCTTTGACCGCTTATCTAAGGCACAGGGCAGCAGGAGGCCCTCCAAGTACAAACATCGGTCCAAGATACTCTTCAGCAAGACAAAAGCCTACCAGAGGCGTGTCCAACTAGACATCAGTGATGATGAGTCGGGGCCTTCTCACAGGAAGAGGAAGGGGGGGAGGGGAAATCGGGGTAGCGAGGAGGACCCCTTGCTCTCCCCAGTGGACCCCTGGAAGGGAGGAATAGACAACCCGGCCATCACTTCTGACCCTGAGCAGGATGACAAGAAGATGAGGAAGAAGAAGACACAAAAGGCACCGAAGGAACCTAAAAAGGTGAGTCATTAGATTTGATCTTGTTTTGTCTTGTTTGATTGAGAGTTTTGAGAGTGATGGCAGTGATTCTCACAGTAGTACATTTGCTGTGTTTGTGTGGTATGCTTGTGTAAAATGCTTTATTAAAAACAAATCTTTGCTGGCATGCTGATAAAAGGGCAATGATAACCACTTATCACACTGAATTTATTGCTTTGTTTTTATGCAGTCCAAAGTAATCGATGCATATAGCATAGGGATGGAAAAAGCCACTGTCTCTAGTGGTAATGCCATTTGTTACAGCTTTGTCTGTGTTGTGAAAGTAGTAAGAGGAAATGTATTCAGTTCAGGAATTTTTGGGTATCCCGCAGTGCACTTTTGACTGCATCAGGCCAGATGCTGAAGGGAGTTGGTGGCAGCTTTCCCAGGGAATTGCGGAAATGTGTTTCATTCTTCATGTTCCTTCTCTTCTCCTCTCTCTCTCTTTCTCTATCTATCTCTCTCTCTCTCTCTCTCTCTCTCTCTCTCTCTCTAGTGGAGACGAGTTTCATAGATTGCTAATATTACCAACATTTTGTTTAATCATTCATTATGTCATGAATTGAATTATTGCTTTGTTACACTCTCCGCTGAACAGGATTTATAACTTTATACTGCAAGGTCTAGGTGCAACATATCCATTGAAAAGTTTGACAAGATTCAGAGAGGAATTCTTATTGAATAGAAACAGAAAAAAAATGCTCTGTTCTTTTGTTGTTGTTGTAGACAGATAAACTCAGTTAAGGCTGAAATAGAATTGCTCTTTCAACTGACCTCCCTTCCTCTCGATGTCTCTTATGTTCCCTCTGCACAGACAAAACAGACAAAGCTCGCCAAGCCTCTGTACCCACCAACACGGAGGAACTGGGAAAGCCACTATTTCGGTGTACCCTTGCAGAATCTGGTCATGCCAGATCGGCCTATCCCCTTATTCATTGACAAATGTGTGGACTACATTGAGCGCACTGGTAGGTCTCTCCGCTTTTTCCCTGTGTGTTGAGCAAGCATGATGTCACAGTCGGAGATGTGTGCAGTTTATCTTTCTGTTACTGGCAAAGTGTTTTACTGCATGGGTGGTTGACCCTCAACTTCACATGGATCGCTCGTTGTCGATTGTTATTATCGCGTGAATCGATTGTCTGATGTGGCTGTTCTGGCGCATGGAGGCAAAGCTGTGCTATAATTAAATGATGGCAGGAGCACCTCCCTTCAGAAGCACTGTCATCCAGCCATAGATGCGAGCCGTTAGGTGAGTTGAAGAATGGCGAAGTCTAATCGCTGCGTGCCCAATGCAAATCAGCGGCAAAGGGTGTCATTCTGGAAGCGTCTGTTGTTTCTTTAATGCCAGCGAGGCCTTTCATCCCCCCCCCCTTTCTATCCTTTTTGTTTACTTTCGAAAAGCTAAGCAAGCCATATGTCTTGAGGCCTTTAATTGGATTTTACTTGGCTTTGTGCTGTTGAAACAAAAAAGAAGGATTAATGCGCACTCTCTCTGTTAACCAACTGACTACTGGGGTTTTACAGCATGGTAGCAAGCACCTAATAACAACCCTTAACAGAGGAAAGGGGTTGATCAACTGTATCCGGGTTTCTGTGGTACATTCAAGCAAGTGACAACAATGAGTCAGTTTTTTGCAGCTGGTTGCGTGTTTATTTATTTATTTAAAATGTTGACTCAGTGTTTGCCCTTAAGATGATATCATCGAGGAAGACAGGGTGACATCTGGCGTGTCCACATTAACCTTCGCTATCTGAAACCAGCCTTTACGTAGGGGTTCGCTCTCTTGTTATTTTAGAGTCCCAGTTTAGTTCATGCAGGGTGAATAGACATGGAGAGCAGCCGAAGTAAGAAAAAAACCCACCACTGCTAAAACCTGCCTGTGGCTTCAGGCTCTTTATAGTGTGTGTGCTCTGTAAGCCTGAGAGTTGGAAGGTGGAAGTAAGGCATATTGTCTCTGCTTGTTGTAAAGCAGGTCATGTCGTAAGCGCACTTTCTAGTTTCACTGCAGCTTGCAGACGGGGGAAAAAAACCTTTTCACTAAAACCACAGCACTGTATCAAAGAAACGTTCTCTCATTTACGTAGCTTATAAGATTATTATTTGTTGCTTGAAACCCTTGGGGATCTGAAGTTCAGAAATCCTTTCATGTTTGCTAGTTCTGTGTCTCTCTGTCTTTTAGATTGCTATTTTTGTAGTCTTGTATAATATGAAGTGGCGATAATTGCTATCCTTCGTATCTCTGAGTGACTGTTCAAACATGGAGTGTTTTCCAGTTAGCACCAAGCAGCAGGGTATTCATGAGATGTGTTTCAGTTGAAGTGTTTCCCTAAAAGCCGTCAAGGGCCCTATCCTCTCTCTCTCGTGTGTGTGTGTGTGTGTGTGTGTGTGTGTGTGTGTGTGTGTGTGTGTGTGTGTGTGTGTGTGTGTGTGTGTGTGTGTGTGTGTGTGTGTGTGTGTGTGTGTGTGTGTGTGGTGTTTTTAGAAGAAGAAGAATTAGGCTGACTTACATAACCAAACACAGTTACCATAGAAAGCTTTTATTTTCTGAAGGGTTTGCCTTGCAGGACTAAAATGGAACACAACGCTGCTGAAAAGCCTCAATTCAAGACACAGCCCGGCTCCTCTGACACACTATTGTAACCCAGTGGCCGTTTCGGTGCTTTCCCTTGGCAGATGCTTGTTTGGGTGGACCGTGCCCGCTCACGTGGTGGCTAACTGAAACGCCCAACTGCCCTCCTGGCACCCCTCTGCTCAGGGGCAGTTTTCTGCGAGGCATAATCCAGACACCCCTGCCAGAATTGTAACCCATTAGGCTGCTCGAGGGGCAAATCTCCAGATGCTCTTGAAATGCTCATACTTAATCAAGTATTTCATTATGCGTTTCCTGTCCCTGAAATGAATTGTGCTGCAACCGGAGAGGGAGAACAGAGGACTGAGAGGAGGGGGAAGGGGGAGGAGGACGAGGACGAGGGGGGGGAGTTTCTGGTCCGGCATGTCAATTGATTAAATGGATTTTGATGTTGATCCATTTGAGAAAATCTCATTGGCTATTATTTTGCGAGCACTCAGCCTAATGTGGGCAGGCAGGGTTTGTTTTAGCACACTTGAGGCAGCTGGGGTATGTCTGTTATTCTGATTGGTTGTAATAACTCTTACCCAATGTGGAGTGGAGACGCATGCTGTCCACACCATTGTTATTTGCTTAATGTTTAATTCCATTTCATAAATGCTCAGCCCCCCCCTCCCCCAGTCCCAGTCTGCCTGTCGGTGATGGATCAGTGTAATGATCTCAGGCACATTATTTACCCTACCTCTGATCTTTCACTTGTGTGGCAATGACCTCACACTGAGCAAGTGGCACCTGGTTGAAAGAGGAGAAGGCATTTTCAGCCATCCGTGCAATCCGGACCTGATTGCTCCCCCCCCCACACACACACACACATACACATACACACACACACCACACCCCATCACACCCTTCGGCCTCCTCTAATCGCTTCAGCGTTGTCATTGTTACGCGCCGGCGTTCATCTACTGGCGTGTGGGGGCATGATGTTTAATGGAAACCGTTTCAGTGGTGTGTGTGTGTGTTTGTGTATCAATATCCCGTCACATCCCGTCTGTCTTATTGAGCCATGAGGGTCAGAGGTCAACTTCTATTTTGGGATGTAGGTCAGGACAAGAGTGTAGAGAGAGACTGTGCGGAGGTCGGCAGACGTGAGGTGGTGTTGGTACGGCAAACGGCAGAAGCATGGGTTGGTACGGGTGCTGGGCACGGGAGGTTGTGCGGTGGCTGTGCGCAGGAATGCCCGTGGTTAAGTGTGGAAGTGGTTAGCGGTGGAAGTAGGCCATGCAGTCTGGCAGTGAGGTAATGCAATGCCACCAGAGCGGAATGCGGTGATCACACGCAGCGCGTCTGCGGCAAAGGGTGTTTGAAGGCTTTTTCCTCTGGTATGTGTGTGTGCTTTTTTTTTTGTGTGGGTGGGTGACAGGGAGCTCTTTTTCGGATTTCTTTGTACCCTCAGGGCTTGTGTGTGTTAGAGAGAGAGTGTAAGCAACATGTGTGTTTTGTATGTGTGATGCCTTACAAGAGCAGAGAGAGAGACTTTTTAAGAAATTAGAGATGGGGAGAGGGGGATGGTGAATGTGTGGTATGTGTGTGTGTGTGTGTAGGGGCATTTTTTTTAAATGAGACTGAAAGAAAGAGGGAGAGGGTGGTAGGGGAGAGCTGCAAACATTGAGCAGCTTGATGCTCTGTGACAGTGATGGATTGTTTGGGTCCGGTTTTTGGGGGCTGCTGCCTGGTGCCTGAGAGACTGTAGCCAGTCCCCATGCTGCTCCCAGAACACACTGGCCCAGCCCTCGGTCATGGATCCACTTCAGTCTGAATGGGACCTACACACTCACAGACACACACACATAGTCGCTCACATGTACACACACACACACACACACACACACACACACACACACACACTCAGTCACTCACACACACACACACACACACATATACACACAAAGCCATGCACACACACGCATAGACCCACACAACAATCACCCATACAGACCCACTATAGCTGGGTGACACAGAATGAAAAAACCTTCAGGGCTTGGCAAATGTTAGTCTCAACCAGGATCTGCAGGCCTTCCAAAAGTACTGTTTAGCCTACTTGTTCTGTGAGTGAGTGGGTAGCACTTTTTATTTCACAGAATTGGTTCAGATCATTTCAGGGTAATTCAGACCAGTTTCCTTGCAAAGGTTTGTGGCACTGTGTGGTACTGCTCTCGCCCTCAGTACAAGTTGCACTTCCTCCTTTATCTCCACTTCATTAATACTTTCTGTTCCTTAAGAAAATAACATACTTCCCCATGTCCCCCACTTGGCATGCAGAGACACAGTTTGCCACAGGTCTGTGTCACTGTAGCGTCGTGTTTCAGGAACTAGGCAAGCTCGAGCTAGGCTGGCTCCGTCCGCCTTGCAGTTCAGTTTTCGCTGTGATTATTCTCTGTTCGCTAGATGGTTTGATGGGTATCCTGAGTGGCCTCCAGTTGGCGACCAGTGAGGTTGTGTCAAAAGTGAAGCGTTTGTTTGAAATGTAGTTCCAACATTGACGACGATACTAGAGCTAGACAAAGCAATAAAAACCCGATTGAAGAATGGAAGCCGGAGCATGAAGAATGTGTACATTTATTCATGGGCAGGGGCAAAGACATTGTGTAATTACGGCCAGCGGGATTTTGGGGGTTTGGGTACAAAGGCTAATATGTCGGTGGTGAAGTATAGCAGTCCCATAGTGGTCTATGCCTATTGGTTTAAGGCTGGTCCAGTGGTTTCAAAGTTAACCTGAAGTCTATGCCCATTAGGATCCAATGACTAGAATCAATCCCCAATGGAGCGTGGCCAGACCCTATCTATTCATGAAATTAATTTGGGCCTGGTGATATCAGTCTAAGCTTGTGCAACCTAAATTCCCAGATATCATTCTTCAAATGTTTGTATACTGTTCACTCTAAGCTGTGCTTATGTATGCTCTGGTGTGTGTGCCATCGGCCTGCTCTAAATTGTCCATGGCTCCTAGGCTTCAGAGATCGCAGTGCATTACTGCAGCTTTGGTATTACTAGAACTGAAACTGAGAGGTTTCAATGGTGTCTGTCATTCCTACTTTCAGTGGTGTCTGCTGGAGCTCTGTTTAAAGTCTCTGCCAAATGCAGAAATATAAATGTGTCTGAAAATGTGTCTGATATCCCTGGCATAGGTCATACAAAGGTCATAATTGTTGGATATGGTTTTGATCTTCCACGACATGAGACTAATTGACTCTAGCTGGCTCTCTGTTGTGACCGGTGGAGATGGTGTTGGTTGCTGGCATTGGGGTTCATGGCTGTTAGAAATGATTGGCAATCTGTATTGACTGAGGGACGCTTGGTGGACACAACAGAGTTTTGACCATGGCAGGGTTGTGATGGCTAGAGATAGTTCCCTGTGGTTGGCTTTGTAGCGAGAGATTTATCCAAATGCCCATGGCTGCACTGTGATTGGCGGAGAGCCTTCTGAATGCCTGTGACCGGGCCACCATTGGTAGAGACTGACTGTGCTTGCCCATGTCTGCGTGATGATTGGCGGAGATGACTGTGGTTGCCCATGGCTGCGTCTGAGCATCGGGTGGCTCCATTTAGCTGGCCCTTTGAAACAACCCCCCTGTGTAAAGCTCCCCTCAGAGGAAAAGCTCCATCAAAGCTCTTTTTTTTTTTTTTTTTTTTTTTACCCCTTTCATTCTTTTTCTCCCACCCCCTTTCCACCACTCGCACACAACCCTCTACCCTGGATTGTGAAACCCTCAGGACGCGATCATGCACTGATGTGTTTTTTCCCCCCACTCTTTTTTCTCTCTCTCTGTCTCTCTCTTTTCTTTCTCTCTCTCCCTCTCTCTCCCCGCCTGCACCAGCTTTTCTTTCCTCATGCTGGTCTGAACATGCTGCATGCGGTCACATATGCATGCTCATTCTCTCTCTTTCTCTCCATCTCGCTATTTCTCCCCCCTCCATTTTGTTACCGTACGAGCTGGTGGCTTCGTAGTGGCTGGCACCGATATGTTGATGGCGGAGTCGGTGTAGTGAAGACAAAATGGTTTGCATGGGAGTTTGTTAATTGAGTGTCCTGTGCCCCGCACCCACCTCTCTCTCTCTCTCTCTCTCTTGCCCCCCCTCTCCAGTCCTTCCCCAAGTATCTCTTCGGCTGTCGCTGCTGCTTGCTGCTATCACTGTAGGCGGCACAGCACGCTATATCGGCCCTCAACACACAGCCAATCGTTAATGAGTGTAATTAGTCCAGCCCCACCCATGGACGTGCTGATGTTGATGTGGGAGGTTCATTACTGGCGGAGAGATCCGAGGCCTGATGGGAGGGGACAGGAGGGGAGGGTGCAGAGTTCAGAGTTCACTTGCTGTTCAAGATCCAGGGATTGAGAGCAGTGCTCGGGACCAGGGAGGACTGGGAGAAAAGGTTTCCCAGACCCCAAGTCTCTAGTGGGACACTGGAGGTGTGTGTGTGTGTGTGTGTGTGTGTGTGTGTGTGTGTGTGTGTGTGTGTGTGTGTGTGTGTGTGTGTGTGTGTGTGTGTGTGTGTGTGTGTGTGTGTGTGTGTGTGTGTGTGTGTGTGTTCGATGTGACTGCTCAGTTGTGAAGTGCTGTTGACAAAAGCATCTTTTAGTGTAGTACCTCGTGGTCCCTCCAAGTGGTTGTTTAGAATGGCACTTTGGATAGTTTGGCAGATTTTGTTGTGCTACTGTGTAATAAAGGGAACTTTTTGGCCTACCAGCCACTTTGGATTGAAATTGAAAAAAGTTTTTTATCTGCTAAAATTAAACAAAAACATAACATAATTTGTATCAGTAATATACTACCTTTGTGTGTAATTTTCATTTAATTGTACACCACTTATAGATTGGATTTAAGAAATGAGACAAGTTGTACTTGCAGAATGGATATTACTTATTAGATTGAAATTGTTTTATCATCATAAATTACTAATCTAATAAACAGACGATCACTAAATCAATCGAGTGGCAGGGCAGCTTCTCAAAGCCATGACTTTCATAATGGACATGCTTCCTCTTCTCAGTAAACTTTCATGATGGAAATGCTTCCTCTTCTCAGTAAACTTTCAATATGCATGGACTTAGGAAGGGACTTTTATTTTGAAATGCTGTCTCCATGCAAGACAAACGGCAGGATTGTTGAATGCCACAACAATAGGCAATTCAATATTTCATTTCATGTTCGAACACTGTTTACAATTGTACCAATGATTACCGCATAACATAATGTGCAATGAGTTTATTCAACAGTCAATGAGATAATAGTTATTGGTCCAGCTATGTTGTGAAAGCCCTTGTCCAGTGAATGTCCTATATCAAGCTAACTTCACCGCAGTCGTCAATCCATGTAATCGCGTATGACCGCCTGTGCATAACTACTTACAACCATTAGGAGGCCAGAAGAAGTAGAATTTAACATCAAGGCTTGTTTTCTGCAAGTTTATGTGCAAATTAGACGGAAAATTCTGTGATTGCGGAATCGCAGAAAACTCTGGTGGGACTGTTATGCTCTGTGTATCTCCTCCCTCTCCCTCCCCCTCTCCCTATCACGTAGATATGGCAAGCCGTATTAACACGATCAGATTGAAGAGACAAACAACTAAAGTATTTCTGGAAGATGAAGAGCACCCATATTTTACACGCCAGAGTGGCGGGTGACCACCATCATTACCTACACACCATTGACACTTGGCTGCTGCTAATTTTGCGCCCTGCCTTTGACTAGATTAGAAATGACTATCTAAGATGTGCTTACTGATTTCTTTCCCAGATTCTGTCATTACCGTCTGTGTTTGGGCTTGGGTTTAGGAATGGGGGTTCATGAGGAGCTAAGAAATGTGTTGTATCAACTTCAGTGCCCCCCGCTCAAAACCCAAACTCGCTGCAGACCCTCAGCTTGGCCTAGGTAAACAGGGACGGCTGTCTGAGTTGGTTTTAATGCGCCGGTCCTGGAAACTGTCAGCGTGTTTTAAGGGCTCGTTCATTTTACGCGTTGCGTAATGACCCCGAGGGAGGCGCAGGCCACCTCTCCCACCTGTAGTTAATCAGGTCTCTCTCTCTCTCTCTCTCTCTCTCTCTTTCTCTCTCTGTCTCTCTCTCTCTCTCTCTCTCTCTCTCTCTCTCTCTCTCTCTCCCCCCCTCCCCCCACTTACTCCCATTCCTACTCCATCAACTGTACCTGACTCCCTCCCCTACTACCCCCGAGCCCCAGTCAGAGTGTCTCCTGGTTCAGCATGAAGAAATATCAGGTCATTTTTAGTAAAAAGGCCGTCCCCACACTCACTCATCCCCCCCCCCGCCCCCCCCCCCCTACCAGCGCCAGCAGCACCCCCCCAGCGCCCTGCGGCATTAAAACTGCCTTTTGTTCCTGAGAGGGGGCCGGGGCTTCCAACGCACAGTAACCGAGATGTGCTTCAACCGAGCGGAACGGCAGCATGAGCGTAATGGAAAGCACATGGGGCTGAGTGCGTTTGCACCAGCTCACCTGCCAGGGTAGACGCCCCCACCTCCTCCTTCACACACACACACACACACACACACACACACACACACACACACACACACACACACACACTTAGTTATGCGCACACGAAAGTTACACACATACACAGACATACGTGTGTGCATGCACATACGCACACACGTGCACACATACACCACACTACAATTGTTCTCTTGCATTCGCAGGCACACGCACACTCCCGCTCTGGCGTTCTCTCAGAAGTGCACACATCCATCTCACCCAGCGTGTCCCTCCTCCCAAATTGGTCGCTCTCTGCTGAGCTCTTGAACTGATGTGGCGGTATACGCGCATGCGTCTAGGACTCCCACCTCTTTAGAGCGCCTAAATTAACCTCCAACACTGACAGGCCGCAGACAGAAACGAGTAGAGAGAGAGAGAGAGAGAGAAGCAGGGGTGAGGAAGAGAAGGGAGTGAAGAAGAAAGTGGAAGAGGAAATGAAAGGAACAAGATGAGCAAGAGAGTGAACTATGGGTGGTGCACACACACACACACACACACACACAAAAGCATCTCAAGGGAGGCGGCAGCCGTGATGAGCTTTTCAAAGTGACTTTATGGAAATGCATCAGTCAGCTTTTTGAGTTTTCCTCTCTCTGACTGTCTCACTCTGTGCCTCCAGCGTGGGATGGGAGTGTGGGGGCCTCGCACTGCTTAGCATTCCCCTCGGCTTAATGCGCACACACAAACGCACACACACACACACACACACACAGACACACACATACAGACCCACAGACACACGCAGACGTGCACACACACACACACACACCCTGACACACCCTGAATGGCCAGTGATTGCCATGCCTGAGCCCCCGACCAACGTGCTGCCACTTCTGCTAGCCTCAGCCACAGTGACTTCACACAGCAGTGAGTGCTCTGGTCGCTCACAGAGAGTTGAGGACTGAGGCAGGCCTCTCTCACACACACACACACACACACACACACTTTGGTACATTAACAGTTGCTACACGACTGAAATCACACGCACACACACACACACACACACACCGAGCATTGTCCCCTCTGTCTGGTGTGTCTCACGTAGTTCTGTTCCAGGGGCCTGCAGTCTGAGCCAGGAGGCTGTCTCACACTAGCCACAGGAAAACACCTGCTTCCATGCAGATCCAGCCCAACAAAAGAGTAGACTGGTAGAGCCATGGATTGAGACATTTTCTCTGCCAGAATTAGCTTTTTTGCTCGCAGGTTTTGTATGTGTGTGTGTGTGTGTATTTTGAAAAGGTACTTAACAAAATGACAGATCTCTTGTCAGGCAATCTTTGCAGTCTGCAGCCTGATGTGTGTGTGTGTGTGTGTGTGTGTGTGTGTGTGTGTGTGTGTGTGTGTGTGTGTGTGTGTGTGTGTGTGTGTGTGTGTGTGTGTGTGTGTGTGTGTGTGTGTGTGTGTGTGTGTGTGTGTGTGTGTGTGTGTGTGTCTGTGTCTGTGTGCCACTGATGAGGTGACGTTCCAGACGGGTTGAGATGGAATTGGTTTCTTGGGTTTGCTTTGTAAGCTCTCCTCTGGGAAACCCTGTGGGTCCAAGCCCCTTCAGACTGTCCTCCAGCTGCAACACGCCACAACCAGAGGCTTTGTGTGCGAAATGGCTAAACAAAGCCAATTTGAATGAAAACACACTGACAGTGTCTCAGTCTTTGTATCTGATCTTGTCCGAAACAAGGAACAAATGGTTGCGATCTACAGTATTTGCATGAACACACGTAATATGATGGTTGCGTTACGCTTCATCCAGGAAAAAAAGACCTAAGACCTGCTTTTCCTTTTCCCTGTTTCCTTTTTGCTGGAATGAAACTGCATTGCCACATGGGCTTTTTGAAATGGTTAGCCTATTAGAGACAGGTATGGCGAGGTGGTGTGTTTTTATGAGGTGACGGGGAGAGAGAGCCGCGGGCCCAAACAGGTCCACACGTCTCTGCCTCAGCTTCATCTGGAAACGGGCCTGTGTGCACTCATGACTGATAGGTCTGCTCCTGCACCTGACAGAGTGTGTGTGTGTGTGTGTGTGTGTGTGTGTGTGTGTGTGTGTGTGTGTGTGTGTGTGTGTGTGTGTGTGTGTGTGTGTGTGTGTGTGTGTCAGTCAGTCAGCTGGCCTGCTGATTGAATTTTTTGTGTGTGACTCACTCCCCCCCCCCTCCACTCCTTTATTCCCCTTCTCTGTATCACTCCCTGCCCCTCCCTCTTCCTTTCTTTCTTTCTGGCTTTCTTCCCCTCTTTCTCCTTCACTGACTCGCTCCCTCTCTCCGTCCCCCCTGACACTGGGGATCTGTGTCCAGACTAAGTGAATGATTTGTCAGTCGACACAAACAACAATCAATTATTCATGGCTTGGCTAATACCACAGCTGACCTCCCCTTCCCCTTTCCTTCCCTCCGTCCCGGCTGCCTTGGTAACTGTCCCCTTTTCCCGCACACGCACGTGACTCAGGCACCTTGCTGGAAGTCAGCTGGAAGTTGCCCCAATGACGCAGCTGTTTTTCTGTTCATCCTCTTTTCAGACTTGCACTTGTTTTTTGTCCGGCACTCTGTTCTGCCTTATCTCTTTTCACCCTCCCTCCCTCACCCTCTCACTCTCACACAGTGTCTGTCTTCTCTCTGGGGCACACACTCGTACACTGTAAGATGCACACACACACACACACACACACACAAACACACACACACACACACACACACACAAACCCTGCCAAGGTCTTCAGTGAGCGCTTAGCAGTTTAATGTCCCAGCAGCGTGAGGTCTTGTCCCCCTTGGCGGCTGGCGTACTGTCCTCTCCGAATGGGCGATGTCACAGCCAGTTGGATCTGACAAGGGCTGTGTCGACACGCATCAGGCCCCGCTCAAGGCTCCGTGGACAGGCCTGAAAAACTCGGCTGCTCCCTGGTGGCACTGACTGCCTGGTGCTGCCATTGGAGCCCTTCCGTGTTTGTGTGTGTGTGTGTGTGTGTGTGTGTGTGTGTGTGTGTGTGTGTGTTTTAGGGGGTGGTGGGGGGGGGGGGCGCGGTGTGTAGGGTTGGGTTGGGGAGGGGGTTGGATCTCTGCTGGTTGCATCAGATCAGACATCTATGCCTTGCATCAGTGAAGACAGACGTCAATGTAGGGCCCGTTGCTCATCCCATTACATCAGCCTGAGACACACACACACCAACATGGACACACACACACACACTCACACACACCAACATGGACACACACTCACACACACACACACACCAACATGGACACATACTCACACTCACTGTTAGAGCAGAGCTGGTCGGTCAGGTACTTTATTTATTTATTTATTTATTTATTAACACTAGCCCAAATGCTGTTGTTATCGGAAGGAAGGCCATGTTCTCTGGTGTTTTTAGTGAGTGACCTCATCACAGATGTTGCCACCCAATGTGTCATGCTGACATTAACAACACGTGTATGTGTCATTGAGTTTTTTTAGTTTTTAGTTTTTACGTTGGAGGCTCCAAATTTGTCCTCCAGCTCCCCACAAGTGTGGGCTGAATCCAATAGCTTGTTGAAATACTGGAAAGTCCCATCTGAATCCACAGTACAGTACAGTCCAGAGTGTAAGTGGATGTTGGCGTGTGTGTGTGTGTGTGTGTGTGTGTGTGTGTGTGTGTGTGTGCAAAAGTGTGGCATTTGGCTAACATATATTAGCTTGTGTACACACACATAAAGTCTCTCATTCATTTTCTTCCTCACACATGAAATCAGTCACAGCTCTTCACTAGACCTCCGTGCACCCTACATAATGCAGCAGCACCGGTCTGAAGAGAGAAGGCAGAATGAGAGAGAGAGAAAGAGAGAAAGAGAGGGAGGGGTAGTGGGGGGGAAACCAAAGGGGGATCTATTTTTAAACGGCACCCCATCTGCTGCTGGTGAATAAGAGATGAGCTGGAGCGCATGATGAGGCCGTCCCTGGCCCTCGAATGGGCAGATGTCCGCAGCTCCCGCTGCTCTGCGCTCGCTGCCCAGCCCTGGGCCGCACTGACCTGAGCGTGGAGTGGCGCGGCGGCGTCGCACAGTGCGCTGCGGCGAGGGATCGGCTCGCTCGGCTGGCCGCGCTCGTTACCGACGCTCCAGCGACCCCAACAGCCCCGACACGCCACGCACAGGGACAGCCTGTGAGCAGAATGAGACACGCACAAGAGAGCTGTCGGGACATGTGACGCGCCAGGCCGACAGGCAGACGTGACACTCGTACATGGACATAGCCTAACATCCTACGTCCATACAGCCTAACACCCTACATCACATGTGTTCATGTAGCGCAAGGTGCTAACAGCGCCAAAACCTAGGGAGCACACATATTGATGAAAATGAACTTGTAGGCATTTGGACAACAATAATCAAATATAATGATGGTCACATTACTTTTAAGTAATTTAAATAGTTACATTACTTATTGCATTGGGTAACTAGTAATCTATAACCATTATATTACTGTCGGACAGGCTGATGTATACAACATACCAAGAGCAGCCAGCGGTGCGACACATAGCTACGCTAACAGAGGGCAGGCAGGCAGGCAGGCAGGCAGGCAGCTACCTGGTAGACATACGGTCACAGAAAACAGCTCTGGTTGTATTCTTAGTCCTCTGCAGATTGAGCAGACATACACATGCTCATAGCTACCCCAACCCACAGCTCAACAAAGCTAATGGCCCAGTCCATAGCCCAGCAACACACAGCCCCACCCACAGATTTAATCCAGCTTCCCAGCCCACAATACAGGCACTGCTGTTGAGCTGAGAGACACTATGCTGAGACTCTGATATGACGCAATGGGAATGCTTTCTCTTTTAAGACAGCAAAACCCATCAAGGTTGTTTTGTCTGGTGGTTTATCAGAATGGAAGCTCTCGGTTGGGTTATTATTTGCTTTGTTGTGGTCCTTTGTGCTGCGTCACGATCTCATCATTGTTTGTTTTTCGTCTATCCAGCCCTACCGCCCCCTTCCCCGAAACGAAAGCTGTGGTTTTGCGAAGAAGCTCCCATCCTCTTGACTGGGTGTTTTATCTAGAAGTTTTTGTGCCCTAAAATCATTTTGCTTTTCTGTGCCTCTCTCTCTCTATCCATCTCACTCATTCTCTCTCCATCTTTTCCCCCTTTTCTTCCCACTATATTTTCCATCTCTCTCTTTCTCTTTCTTTCTTTCTCTCTCTTTCTCTCCCTCTCAAATCCGTAAATAGTGTGGGCCTGTTTTCAGGGAGCGTGAGGCGGATGTTCTTTATGTCAATGACTGTCACATCTTTCAGCGTGTGTGTGTGTGTGTGGAAGCACAGTGCTTCACTGCAGGCTGCAGATAAGGCAGCTCCGCTACATTAAATCCTCTCACAGCCACGGATTTCTCATGCCCTACACACACACACACACACACACACACACACACACACACACACACACACACACACACACACACACGTATGGTTCTACACAGCTACACAGATGAAAGTGTGTACATACACACACACACGTGCACATACAAACTCCATTGAATGTGCACGCACACAGTCATCACAGGCATGGACTCACATTGTCTTCAGATACACACACACACACACACACACCTGAGTGCACACGAACATTACATTTCCAGTGATGACACCTTACCTTACTGATGCCATTCCCAGTGCTCCACTCTCTCAGCTCCACTTTGTTTATCATTAATTTCTCTCTGGTCTTAAGAAGCCAGCCGGGCTTAGGCAGCTAAACATGTAATCCCTCAAACACAAGTGTGTGGCCTCCTGCTTAAATCTCCTCACCTCTCTCCTTATAAGCCTCCCGAGTTATTGAAGGCCAAGCCCCACTCTCATCGCTAACCCCCACAACACACACACACACACACACACACACACACTACCCCCCAGCCCTGTTGACTCTGGAACACCCGAGGTTGTGCTCTGGCTTCCACTGTTGCTGGTATGGATTTATTTTTAATGACCGGTGAGTGGATGCTGATGTCTCCCACTTCACCCCCACTCGCTCGCTCACATGTGGAAATCTTTTTTGATTTATAGTCACCGGAGGCTGCGAGGATGGACCATTATGAACGGTAGCTGGGGGGAGATTGATGACTAGCCTTTGCCTCCCCCCCCCCCCCCCATGGGCTGAGTGTTAGGCTCCATTGGGCCCTTGAACTTGGTTTCACTCTCAGTCCCTCAGCCAGGCACACAAAGGAGCCGTTTCGTGCATGGGACTCCCTTAGAGAAAGGGTTGCTTGAAGAGAGAGAGGGAGAGAGAGAGAGAAAGAAAGAAAGAAAGAAAGAAAGAGAGAGAGACTCTGGGAGTGGAGAGAAAGACTTTGGGAAATGATATTGGGCGGTCTTGCTTGTTTGTAGACGCTGCTGCTGGTTCGGGCCGCACAAACAGCTCTGCAGGTTTGGTTTCAGACCTAAATGGGTTAAGTTTATTGAAGCCCTGTGATGACGAATAGGTTCAATAAAGGTTGGTTTATTTTTAAACTAATTTCCTGTGGAATGCGTGTGTGAATGTGTGTGTGCCCTCTGCTGATTTGGTTTTGTGTGTGTGTGTGTGTGTGTGTGTCCTATCTGTCCACTTAGACCATAGGCAATAGCATTTTACAAAACGTGTTGTGCGCTGTGCAAAAATGCAACTTGCATGTCCTTGTTGGTGCATTTGGAGAGAACGGGAAAGAGAAAATGTGTCGTGTGTGTGTGTGTGTGTGTGTGTGTGTGTGTCAGCAGAATGAGAAAACGCCCTAGAGTAAAATAGCCTGACCGTTGCACAGGGGAGGAGGCCTTCTGATCAGGTTACATACACACTCACTTACACACACACACATAAACCCGCACACACACATACAGACTCTAACATTTATCTCTGACCTGAAATGTTGTAGTCTCTCTACAGGGTTAGGTATATTTTAATGTCACAGCCAGGGGGGTGGGGGGGGCCTCAGTCAGGTGACATTTTGGAATGCTCACTTCTTAGATCTGCCCAGAGGGTGATTTCACTCATGGAAAAAGATCCAGCAACACTCTACTTCATTTCCAGCCTTCTCCTGAATTTCTCCTGAAATTCTCAGGAATACAACCCCTGAAAGGGCAGGTTTTTGTGTGTGTGTCAGTGTGGAGATCAGGGCTGAAGGAAACAGCGGGGCGGCGTTTGACCGAACGAGTGCAGACGAATGAGGAGCGGGGCTTATCTGACGGCCACAGACGGCGAACATTTCTGCTGTTTATCCGGGGAAGGTTCAGGCAAGTACCGGAAAAACCATGCCCCTCTCCTGGATGATGTCTGAGATGGGCGGTGGTGACTGTTTGCCCACACCTAGGATCTGGCAGCCGAGGTGCCATGCGCCAGCCACAGGCTAGTCTCCTCCTGTAGCATCCCAGTTATGAGTGAGTGAACTGGAGCTGATGATGTTTTCAATGTCTTGCTGCTGTCCGAGCTGAGGCATGTGTGCTTGTTTGAGTAACACTCTGGCTTCCTCAGACAACGGATAGCAGGATATTGTTAGGCTGTGCGGGTAGTTGATGTTAATCTGGTTAAGGAAAATGCTCAGTGTACACACATACATGTGGGTGTATATATACACACACTCACACACTCTCACACACACACACACACACACACACACACAGTACACACACACACAGAGTACACACACACATGATGGTGTGAGCATCGGGAAGGGGTGGGGTGTCTGCAGAGGACAATAGGACATCTGACTGGGGAGCATCTAAATTAGGAGCACTTCCCCCTGAAGCGTTTTCCCACAGCTCGCTCTGCTCATTGTCTTTGGCCCCAACCTTCCTCAAGGCATTTGACTGAATAAAGCCAGTCAGCACAGCGCTCAGCCGGTAATGAAAATAATAAGAAAAAAAATGACACACAGTGAATAAAAGAAAAAAAGTTGTTGTCTTCCACACTACGTCACATTTCCTTCTTTGGCGAGCCTGTTTTGCTCTGTTTGTGCCGCATCTCTATGGCAACGGGGTCTCGTCTCGGTCAGCGTCCGTCGGGGGGCAAACAGGTGCAGAGGCCACCAGGTCCGTCTGAAGCCCCTCATCTGCAGGGATGCAGAGCCCGATTTAGCCCCGGCTTGGTCTTGACAAGCTGCCAGCGGTTCCTGCAGCACAAACTCCAAATCCATGGCCTGAGCTCGCGGCCAAAAGGCCAACAGTCAGTAGGCAGTGTCCTCCCAGCCTAGTTACAGAGGGAGAGGGAGAGAGAGAGAGAGAGAGAGAGAGAGAGAGAGAGAGAGAGAGAGAGAGAGAGAGAGAGAGAGAGAGAGAGAGAGAGAGAGAGAGAGAGAGAGAGAGAGAGAGAGAGAGAGAGAGAGAGAGAGAGAGAGAGAGAGAGAGAGAGAGAGAGAGAGAGAGCAGAAGGGAGAGAAGAGATGGGTCCTGTGCCATGTGGAGGATTAGCAGACACCGTAAAGGGAGAAAAACTCAGAAAGAGAGAGACGTGAAGATATGCAGTAAGACTGTTATTACATTATGTCACTACCTGCCCATAAGGTGATAGAGAGGGAGAGAAAAAAAAGAAGAAGCGAGAGAAAAACACAGAAAATGTAAAACAGTAGTGCGAGATAAAGAGAGGGACTCACAGGAAGTAGGAAGGGAGATAGACAGCAACACAGAGAGAGCGAGACGGACAGAGACGGAGAGCGCTGACAGAAGATAAGAGATGATTGGCTAAATGAAATGGAAAGCTGTTCTGGTGCTGCAGCTCTTCCTTGAGTACCTTATCTTCCCATGGAAAATCCCCAGCGCTGGTACAGCACCACTATGCTGGGTCTCTCTCATTCTGTGTGTGTGTGTGTGTGTGTGTGTGTGTGTGTGCTTGTGTTCACTCTGCATTCTGCTGACAGTATCAGGCAGGGCCTAACACCACCAGGCTACACACCCACCCCCACACACACCCACTTGGAGACAGCCCTTGGTGTACTCAGTCAGTGGCGTGAGAACTGACAGAGAAGCATGCGTGGCTTCCTGAGAGCTGTTGTGAGCCCCAGCCTTGCTGTGGGAATGGCTGTGTTGACAGTAGGCTTTTACCTGCCGGTGATCACCTGCACTGACTCCTGCGTGAGCCGGAAATTCTGCTCCTACCTGTTTCCTCCACACCTGCCCTATTATGAGTGTGTTTGTGTGTGTGAAGGTGAGGGGGTTGCGATTGGCTGCTTGTTTGGTTTCTGTGCCACACCCCTTTACTCCTCAGCTGCTCCTGTTACCGGTGTTTGTGTGTGTTTGCCTAGTGCTTGTATGTGTATTTATGGGTGTGTATACGTACGTGTATTTACAGTGGAGCCAGGGACTTGCTCAGACACGCCGGATCATCTCAGGAATGCACTGCCCTTCCTGTCAGCACCCAGATGCTGGCACACATTTCAACTCTCCCTCGCACACACTCCCATTGTCACTCATAAGCTCTCTCTCTCTCACACACACACACACACACACACACACACACACGCACACACCCTGACAGGTCTTATGATTGACATGTCCGAGCCAACTGAACTGAACTGAGCTCATTTTAGCTTGTCTTGCTAGCATCTTGAGGCTTTTTTATCTCTGATCCGCAGGAACACAGCTGTGTGTGTGTGTGTGTGTGTGTGTGTGTGTGTGTGTGTATGCAGGCCGGGCTAAGGCAGCACCGCTAACAACCTGCAATCTAATTACTCCCGAGTCCTCGGGGGACAGTCCAACTGCCTTTGGCTTCCGCAGCATCAGCTGCCCTCTGATGTACAGCCCCACCCCCCACCCAGCGTTTGAAGTGTCCGTGTGGGTTTGAGTTGAACGCCTGGGCACGCCGATGGTGACCCAGTGTATCCGTCTGTATTAATAAGGCGAATGCTTTGTTCAGAGAGAGAGGCAGTTTGCTTGTTGCAAACCACGAATCGTTTGTGTGCACGTAGAGGCAAAGGATCCTCAACTCTGACCTTCCACATTTGACCCCAAAGCAGGGTATTGATGTTCCTGTGTCGTCTCATTTCGAGCCAAGTCCCATGAGAGAGATCCATCAACCCCCCCGCCAGTCATGCTCCTGCTCCTGCTCCAAAGAACCAGGACACCTTTTGGCTCTGCATGAATTCCAGTGTAGGGGGGAGGGGGGAACGGACGGACTGAATAGGTGCCAGGAGAGGGCTTGCCGTATGGATTCCCCATGACCCCATGAGGCCAGCCATTGGTTCGGTTCGACAAATGAACCAATTTGGGTGTGTTTGTTCACACAGCTCGTAATGAAGGCCTTGATGTAATTTCTGGCTCCGTCTCTTTCTCTCTCTCCCAGGTTTGACGACAGAGGGGCTGTATCGAGTGAGCGGCAACAAAACGGACCAGGACAACATCCAGAAGCAGTTTGATCAAGGTGTGTGTGTTTAATGGCCGGCCTTGACTGAGCTGGCATATGGTACAGTACACAGGGCCATGGTTGGTTCTTTCCCTCCTGTAGCTCTGAAAATGGGATAATCACGGGTACTAATATGTCTACTCATGTACACACACACACACACACACACACACACACACACACACACACACACAGAGCTCTGCACACTTACTCATCAAGTGGTCTGTTCTTTGTGTTTCTTTATGTTCAGTAATTAACTCACTGGAGGTAAATAGCTTTACTAAGCTTTGATCACTCCCTCACTCTCTCCCTCTCTCTCTCTCTCCCTCACGCTCTCTCTTCTTTCTTCTCTCTCTCTTTCTCTCTCTCTCTCGCTCTCTGTTGTCATAATAATGTGTGTCCATATGTCCCATCATCTGCATGACCACCCCCTCTGCAAACACAGATAGGCTATTATGCAGAGTGGAGCTGTAAACCCCTGTGCTGAGTGCAAACTCCGTTTAGCCATTTCCCCCTTTCACACACGCCCATATCCATGGTTCTAATCCAGCTTTTCAAACATCTCCTCCGCCATTTCTAACCACCTGCCGACCATTTAATTTACTGCCTCATGCATTATCTCACCTCCCATCTTCCTCAAACACACCACAGGCACAAAGTGGCGCGCACACACACACACACACACAGTCTTTCCCATCTCGCTCTCGCTCTCACACACACATACATGCATACACAGGTCTGTCTCTTGAGAAGTCCTGTGTGTGTGTGTGTGTGTGTATTGGCTTTGTGATAGAGGGCCTCTCTGTAATTGTTATTAATGCCAGTGTTGCTGTTCTTACTCTCTCACCCTACTCTATTAAGCAGTGACAAATACTGCCCAGTATGAGGGCAATAAATATTATGACATTCTGCATGTCTGTGTTTGAAATGTGAGTTTATACACAGAGTACAAATCATTAGGAGCGCCTTTACAATATTTACTGTCACGTCTCGGAGCAGCTTAAATTCATCAGGGCACGGACATGAGGAAGTCAGGAGTGTTAGGCCAGAACACGGGCCTATGTTGACACTGCTTTCTTCTGGCTGCTGTTGGGAGTTGGCTGGCAGTGCCTCTCTTCTGAAACGGCCTCATCCTCCCATGTTGTTTCCCAGGTTCTCGGGTTGGCTGCTGTAGCTTGGCCACGGCTCCATGTTTGAAATCACTGCCATGGTTATGGAAGCCAGTTCTGGGCTGTCAGGACAAATCTTTTCTTTTCTTTTTACATTTTTTTTTTTTTGGCATAGGGGCGGTCTCCGGTGAAACAAAAACCATTTGCAGCCGAATAAACAGTTGCCATGGAGGCATGCACACCTGACGGTGGGCATTTTGGTTGGCATATCCTTTGGCAGTGAACCATGCAGGGCTTTTATGCAGGCGCCGCTGGTGTTTGCCGTGAAGAGCACGCGGCTCGTCGGCTGCTGCACCTGTTCAGTCAGTGTTTGGTCTAATTTGGCCTCTTTCTTTGATGAGCTGTTCGACTGCCGGCCTGTTGTTAGCCGGATGTCTCTTTTGGTGGAGTGCTCTGTGGAGTGTGTATAGTGCACAGGCACACACAAACGCACACGCAATACATCTCAGTTGTTTCCAGGCTTGAAAATCATTCTTCACTGCCATTCATTAAAAAAAATTAAAGTTTGATTAAGTAAATAAGGGAACACTGTTTATACTTCCACTCTTCTATGTATTCTCTGGCATTGGAGAGAATGTTATAATATTATTATTATTATATGTTATATGTGTTTTTTTTTTTTTTTTTTTTTTGCGGATGATATTTTTAGTGTGTGTGTGTGTGTCTGTGTGTCCTTTGCTGTAAATATCCCACATTGGCCCACAGTTTGCCCCTGAGCTGACATTATCCATCCATTCTGTTTTATATTGTTTATTCCTAGGTATTTCTTTTGTGAGCTTCAAACAGTATCACTGCATACGCTAACAGGAACCATTCCCCTGGGGATATGCATGCTATAGATTTTTCGCAGCTTCCTCACGCTCTCTCTCTCTCTTTCTCTCTCTCTCGCATTCACTTCCCCTCTCTCCCACCTCCATCCAGTGTTCCCAATGTAAGCCTTTTTCCCTTTGTTTTCGTCCATCTTTCAAATCGAATCTCGGTCAGAGTGGGTCAGCGGTGTGTGAGCTGGCCGTGGCAGAGGAGGCTATTCCAGCGAGCGGCCAGCCTACTCATCTCTCACTCACTCACTCTCACTCCTCTCATTCTCTCACTCCCTGGTTCCCTCCACGGGAAAGCTTTTGCTTAAAAGAGCCACTGAGGGCATCAATCAGCCTGCTGGCCCGGAACCATTAGTTCCCCATCTACCACCACCCTCTCTCTCCCTCTTCTTTCTGTCTCTCTCTCTCTCTCTCTCTCTGTCTCTGTCTCTGTCTCTGTCTCTGTCTCTGTCTCTGTGTTTGTCTTCCTCCTCTCTTTCCTCTTTCTGCAATCCACTTTTTTAAATTCTCCATTTTTCCTGTCCTTGTGCAGCATTTGGTGAAATAAGAGCATTTTTTCCCTCCTCTCGCGCTCATCTCCATCTCCATGCTCCAGCAGAGAGATGTGCTGTGACAGCTGTCAGTTCACCTTAAGCACTGCTCTCCCCCCACCATCCTCTCTCTCTCTCTCTCTCTCTCTCTCTCTCTCTCTCTCTCTCTCTCTCTCTCTCTCTCTCTCTCTCTCTCTCTCCACATCCATCTCTATCTCCCTCTTTCGTTTTTAGTTGTCTCTTGCCACCTCAGTCTCTGTGTCTCTGCCTCCCTCCCTTGCTGCTATCCTCACATAGCATCGCACGCGGTCTCTATTTTGAGTCGCGTCTTTCACTGTTGCAGCCTCTGAATTTCTCTGTCTGTCGTTCTTACACACACACACACACACACACACACACACACACACACACACACCACCTCTGCCTCTCACACATCTCGCTATTCTTCTCACTTGTCATTATATCTGTTCTCTCCCTGCTCTCCTACCCGCTTCCACCTCTTCATTGTTCACCCCCCCTGCACGCACGCACACACACACACACACACACACACACACACACACACACACACACACACACACACACACACACACACACACACACACACACACGCGCACACACACGCGCGCAATATGTGGCATTTCTTCAGTCTCACACTCTTCTGTCTCCCTCCTCCGTAGACTACAGTATAGACCTGTTTGAGATGGATGTGGCTGTGAACGCAGTGGCTGGAGCCCTGAAGGCCTTCTTCGCCGACCTGCCTGACCCCCTCATCCCCTACCACCTACACCCCGAGCTGGTGGAGGCAGCCAGTGAGTTACCACACACACACACCTCGCAATACACCACAAAAATGGGGATCATGACAGGGGTACATATGCAGTTTTCTACCTCCAGTCCATATGGGCCACTTCTTTGTTCTCTCACTCCTACACCGTTCACTGTTCAGGCCAGTTGAAACCAATGATTTGCGGACGAGACATGTTGCAATTACTTGAAACCTGCAACTTGTCCCAACAAAACATTCTAAAACCGGGTTGTTCAGAACGCTGGGACATCTTGCAACAGCACCAGCGCTGTAAAGCCGTGTCTTGACTGAGTGACAACCCGTTACAGACGCCATGAGGTGCAAGTGTTCTTAAAACCTTGCATCGATTAATTTACATTCTACGGTGTTCTGCAACATCTTTGCCTCGTTGCGAATCTTTGGTGTGAATTGGCCTTTAGGGCCTGGTGTGATGGCGTGTTTTTTTTATAGATGTTATTAAGTGCCGTAATTACCACATGGTTGTGTTTTATTCCTGTAATTGATTTAATGGTTGGAGAATGGCCAAATGCATTGAGCAAACCACTCACAGAAACGGTGGTCCATAGTTTGATTCACTTCTAGTCCCTTGTTTTCTTAGTTTGGAATAGAACTTGCATAGTTCTGAATGGGAATGTTCATTCTGTAATGTTCTTTCTACCGGTGCCATGATGCTGGTGTTGGAAGTCACTGTTGTGATCGTGTATTACTGTCGGTAGTAACTGTGATGATATTGAAGTTGGTAGTATCAGTGCTGAAGGAATTGTATGAAGGATTATAGGTGTTGATGACTGTAAGAAATGCAGTTGGCATAATTAGCTTTTAGGAGCAGGATTTAGCCTTGTAATCCCCTTAAGGAAATTGATAAAGTATTATCTCAAACATATCAACACTTTGTAGCAATAGCTGTATTTACTCTAGCAGAGCAGCAGAAAGGCCATACAGATTGCAACAAGGATAAATGGTAGGCAATTAAGCAAACACTTTTGAACATGCAAGTCGGTGCCTTTTGATGCATTGAACAGAAAAAAAACAACCAACAAGAGTCTAGGGATGGCATGTCATTCACATTAAAATAGCTTTTCTATTGTCAAAGGAATGCAAGGTGACAGAATAAAAGTTGAAAGGGAAACTAGATTCAGAAGATGATGAAACCGTCTTATGAAGCGGGGGGAAAAAAGACGTCAGTGGCACGTGCATTCTCAGTAGGCGCGGAGATCATCGCCCGCAATAATCCTCTGAATGATTTTTTTTTTCTTCATTTTTTGATGATCTTCCCTGGGAACGGCTGACTGACCTTTACAGTCTGTGTGGGAAGGTGAGCGGGTTCCTCCTTTTACAGTCTGTGTGGGAAGGTGAGCGGGTTCCTCCTTTTACAGTCTGTGTGGGAAGGTGAGCTTTGTTTGCTCAGCACGATCGGAACAGATTGGCCGTACATCATGCTTGGACAACGGCGGATTGCGCACCGCTCAACATCTGCTACCTAACCAACAGAGCGTGAAGACGCTGATAAGAGACGGGAGGTTATGATATGATGCCTCTGTGCCCGTCGCCTCTGTGCCCCCTGCTTGCCACAGCCGAGGGAAAGTGCAGGGAAACATCTGGATGCGGTCATAATCTGGTAGCGCGGCCTTATGTGTGCTCTGCAAGCAGATGCAGTCAGCCTGCAGAACATCTACGTTGTTGTGGGTAATCAGTATGATTATAGAGTGAGACGCAAACACATGTATGTGAACACAAATGTTTGTTTGTGTGTGTGTGTGTGTGTGTGTGTGTGTGTGTGCAGGCACTTGGATATGATCACACACATGTACGTACACAAACACATATGAACGTTCTCACAAATACAGCATATATGCATAAACGCATGTATGCAGGCGGAAACATACTACACACATTAGAACCTAGACATGCATGCAGGTACACACACACACACACACCTCCTTCAGACCACTCCTCACATCTGGGTCAGTTTTCCTCTTCCTTTGCTGGCCATTGTAGCAGGACCAAACAGGATGTGCTTATGTGTGTTTAAGGAGGGCTGCAGTCCACCTGCTCCTCTCATTTGAAACGCCAGTGATTTGCACTGCACGTCCAGTTCTCCACTGTCCACCATCGCACACACACACACACACACACACACTGACACACACACACACACTGACACACACACACACACACACACAAGCGCGCACGCCCCTCTCCTGCAGAGGAAGAGAGAAAAGTGTAGAAGGTTTCGACTGAGCTTAATTTAAAGGGAGGCTTGAGGGAGGTCGTGTGGTGGTTGAGTGTGTACACACACACACACACACACACACACACACACACACACACACACAAACTCAAACTCTTAACTCAGTGGTGCTCCCCCCTGCTGTGTTGCGTCAGCACAGGCACAGAGCAATTACACTCACAGGGGAAGTGTGTGTGTGTGTGTGTGTGTGTGTGTGTGTGTGTGTGTGTGTGTGTGTACTGAGCTGTTCCCTTCCTTGGACACTGATGTCAGTCCCACAGCTGCAGTCATAGCCCTGTCTGGCCCCTTTGTGTGTGTGTGTGTGTGTGTGTGTGTGTGTGTGTGTGTGTGTGTGTGTCGAGAGAGAGAGAAATAGACAGAAAAAGAAATGGCAATGAGAGGGGAATCGCAATGAGCTGTTTCACCTTCTCTCTCGTTCCTTCCCTTTTCCCTGACTCATTCTGTTTTTATCCCTCTGCTCGCTCCTCCACCCTCGTTACCTCCTTCTCTGTCTACTCTGTCTCCCTGTCTTTTATTTATGTTTTACCTTTTGCAGCAACCCTCTTCCTGTCTTTCTCTCTACTCTCTCCTCTTTCGATCAGTTTTTTTTTTTAAGTCTCCCACCCATAAACCTGTCATCTGTCATCTGCTTTTCATGTTTCCCCCCCTTCCATGTCACTCTTCGTCTGTCTCAATATCCAATCCATTTTCTGTGTGTGTGTGTGGCTGTGTGTGTGCACGCGCACTTCAGATCCCTTACCGCTCTCTCTCCAGCTATCCTCCTCAGAAACTTCAGAGCTAAAGTCCCCTGTGATCGGCGCTAATCCCAGACCCGCTCTCAGGCTGGTATTAGTGCCCGCACTGCAGGTGATTTTTCCTGCATCTACATTTCCTCTTTCTGTGTGTGTGTGTGTGTGTGTGTGTGTGTGTGTGTGTGTGTGTGTGTGTGTGTGTGTGTGTGTGTGTGTGTGAGGGATGGAGGGAGAGAGACAGAATATAATCCCATGCTCCCTGTGATGTGTTACTGATTGCCTCTCAAACACCACGCCGCAGCGGATTACTGTTGCAGTCGTAGAAACACGAGAGTGCGGGACTCGTCTTTTTCTCCCCGGCCGACGCACAGCATGGGCTTCCCAGAGGCCCACCTCGCTAAACCTGCACAACTGCTCTGCTATTGTGCAAGCTCATGTGAAAGAGTTTGGAGGTCAGCCAAGGTGTGCAGCCAGGCCCCTCTTTGCACATATTCTCACTCACTTGCTCACACACACACACACACACACGCATGCACTATCTGCCTCTTTTTTTTTTACTCTCTCTCAAACACACACGCACACACAGCTTTACTGCAGTGCGCTATGTGTGTGTGTGTGTGTGTGTGTGTGTGCTTGTGTGCACAGCAGAAACATTCCTGCTCAATGACGTGCAGCAGGCGTCCCAGGATCCGCTTTGCTCCAAACCCCACATTCTTAACCGTGTGACGCGCTGTGATGTGGTCCGGTCCGCCCAATCCTGTCGCCCAATCCTCCGCTCCTGCACCAGCGGGCGCAGTCTCTGCCCGCTTCTTTGTCAGGCTTCACCGTGGAGTCTTCTCAATCAAATATCCTTGAAGTCATCACACACACACACACACACATGCAAGCACTATCCTAATCTTTATTTTAATCACACACACACACACACACACACCATCGTTGACTGCTTTTGAAGCCGCTCTGCTGTGTGTTTGTTTTATTGTCTCATTGTGAGTTGAAAGTGTGGGACGACTCTGAAGGGGCTGTTGAGTCGTCTGCTTTGACGTTTGATGTATGGCGCAGTGGATCGTTGGCAGATCAGAGCGCTGACTGTTTGTTTCTGCCTCTCTGCCTTGTGTTCCTCTCCTCAGAAATCGTGGACCACATAGAGCGACTGCTAGTGCTGAAGGAGATTGTGAGGAAGTTCCCGCAGGTGAACTATGAAGTGTTCAAATACGTCATCACTCACCTGAACAGGTATGGAAGTCTTTACCCAGTAATGGAGTGACCTTACGGTTATGGTTAATTTTTTGGATCCTATAACCTTAAGGATCGTATATCTTTCTTTGCATTTGTGCTAATACACTAGGTATTTAGGACCAACCATCAATTCACTACGAGCTGGAAAAAGTCTGAAGAAGGATGTGCTCAGTTCATTCACACTCAGCTTACCAATTAAAAGCAGTTGTCCATTGAGAGACTGCATCGAAATAGCTGTGGAAGAATAGACTTGATTCTAGTATATCATTATGTTGGGGTCATAAGCAGTAGTCTCCATTGGGAGTCTCCTTACCACATTGTGTTTCCTGCAGAATATGAATGCAGAGCTTTGTCTCTATTCCCAGAGTAGAATCAGAGACCAAATTGTGACATTACATGAGCTGTTTGATCGTAGTCTAGGGAAGCTTAGGTCAGATCCTCAGCTAATTGCTAGGGTTGTGACCCGGCTTCAGTACCTGCCTGCATGGCACATTCTGCCGCAAAACAGCAGGCAGAGTCAGATGGAGGGGAAAGGTACACCCACACATATACTACAAGCACACACACACACACACACACACACACACACACACACACACACACACACACACACACACACACACACACACACACACATAAACACACTCACTCACTCACTCACGGATTAAAGAGATTTGTGCTCCATAGGGATTCCAAAGTAGAGCAATCTGCACTACCTGACTGTGGAGCAGCCGCCCGCGAGCAGTGCTAGCACAGGCTTTAGCGCTGGTAATACCAGCTAGTCTGTATCTCTTAATGTAATTTCCAGCCCTGTTTGCTTAATAATCTTAATGGATAGAGTCTGCATGGCGGACCTTTCGACATGCCGATTGCATTTTAATCGGTCTGTCGGAGGATTCGCTACAATACAGCCTTTTAGGTATGCTCCCCTTCTAAACTAAACAGGGAAAATGTTTATTGGCCTAACTTACTTTACTTTATTAATGACTAAAAAGTATGTTAGTTCAATTTGACATGTTTTGGTATCTTTGGAAGCCGTTTCAAACTAAATGCTTCTGCAATGGTTCGTGTGTAACTAAGTTAAATGTTTGTGTGTGTATGTGTGTGTTCACTTTTATAGGGTAAGCCAGCACAGTAAGACCACCCTGATGACGGCCGACAACCTCTCCATCTGCTTCTGGCCTACGTTGATGCGGCCGGACTTCGAGAACAAGGACACGCTCTCCACCACCAAGCTCAACCAGTCTGTCATCGAGTCCTTCATCCAGCAGTGCCAGTACTTCTTCTACGGGGGCGAGATGGTGGAGACGTCCAGCAACGAGGGCACGCCGCCGCCACACGGCCACGGCCTGACGGAGTCGCTGCTCGCCCTGCAGCTCCCGCCGCCTCTCCAGCCTCAGCAGATCCAGCACCAGCACCAGCTGCAGTCCGACCCCCTCATGTAGAGAACCCCCCCCCCCCCCCCCCCCCCCCCCACAAAGCTCCTGTACCTCCATCCCAGAAACTAAACTATTAGTCCTCTTAAACAAATAAACAATCTTGGAGAACTAGTGTCATCAGCAAACTCTCACAAAACACACACATGTACAGGACAGAACAGAACTGTAGCCGTTTCTTTCTTCAGGAAAAAAAGGAAAGAGAAAGTGATGACCCGGTGCTCGGTATTTTTGTAGAAACCCCATTAGAATGGGTCCGCATAGCAGCACAGTACCCTGAGCAACGTGCATTTTCCCTCTCCTGCTCCCCTGGCTCCCCTTACCCTCATCAGATGCTGCTTCCCTTTTTAGAGCCGATTAGATCCCGCACTGCTGGGTTTGAAAGGAGGATGGAAGAATGTTTCGAGTCTGTCCACCCCCTGATTCATCTCTCGTGAGTTAAAAAATAAATACAAAAAAATCCCTCAATGGAACTCTGCATGCCTCCCCGGCAAGATGGCGGAGATGGTCCCTTCGAGTCAAGCACCCTTGCAAATATTAAGGAAAATATATTTATACTAGTTGTTTTTTGTTTTGCTTGATTTCAAATGCTTACAAAGAAAAAAAAAAACAACACAAAACAAAAACTGAGAAACTGCCTGTCGCTGAACTCCAGTTCAAACGTGAGGCCAGGCTGGTTTCGGTGTGGTTTAAACCTGTGCCATGCGTTCAGCCTGGTCTGATTTTTTTTTATTAAAAGATTTGTTGGTGATGGATTTATTTTGCGTTTCCTTTGCGTTTTTTCTTTTTTTTTTTTTTTTTTTAATTGAGTCTAATTTTTAGAAACCCTATGAGTGGTGGTTGGTGTTGTGGTATCTCCCCCCCCATCCCAGTGATTCTCCCCTCCCCTTCCATGCCTGGCACGGTTCGGGGCAGAACTTGCGTGACTGACAATAAAAGGTGCACAAGACTGGGACAGAACCCTCGCACCATTCCCCGTCTGAAAGCAGAACACATGCAGAACACTCTGGAACTCACGGAAGGGACTACCCCACTGGAACTTTTTACGGTTTCTTTTTTTTTTTAAGGTTTAGGCACATTTTTGTTGCAGGAAATCTCTTGGCCTTTGCAAAGCAGCCTGGGTCTTTGCCTTTAATTTTCGTCTCATTTCTGTCCCTCATTTCTATCTCTCCTTTATTAAAAACAAAGTCTCGGGTTCTACGTACCAACAGCAGGCATTTGTATATTTGCCTGTATTTCTTTGTTGACCTAAATTTGCATGTCTTTATTTGCCATGTAAAACAACTATGCGAGGTTTCAATAAAAAAAGAGACTAAAAAAAGCTGAAGACTGAAACACTTACACTCAAGCTTAACAGTTTTAAATGCAAGACTTTTTTTCTAACTTGGTTGAGGGAACATAACGGGGTCAAATTTTATTCATTTATTCGTTTATTTTGTCATGCCAGATGTTAATTCTTAATATCATATTTTGGTTTTATGTCTAATTGTTTCCCAAAGTAGAGGAAAAAGTATATATATAAAATATATATGTCAGCATCATATGACTGCTGATGAAGCAAAAAATACCATTCGGTACTGAAACTGTATAATCTTGTAAAACCTATAATCAGATTTCTTTGTGGTATGCTGTACTAAAAATTGGGGCTAGATTAATTGACTGTGTACTTAATTCCCTATATGAATAAAGATTCATTGCTTCTTTGTAGATGGTACGGAACTTCGTTTTTCGTTTGTAAGAGATGTTGCTTGGGGGGAAATTCTGGTCGGAAAGATGGTTAGAGGGCTTTGTGTGTGAACAGGTGGAAACGCATCAGATAGCTACGTCTTAAAACAAAAATGAAGTCCCACCACTCGTTTCTCTCAGTAGAAACGCTCTTACTTCATGAAGAGGACTTGATGGGGGAGGGGACTGCAGCTGCTAGAAATATCTTCTTTTGTGTAGTTTCAAATCGCAAACCCTGATTTGTTCATTAAACCTGCCTCACTTAAGCCGGTGTACAAACTAAAGATTTTAAAGTCATCTTCTCTGTATAGTAAATAAATGATTTTGAGAAAAGAAACCATAAGGCTTTGGCTTACTCCATATTTTATGTTGTCCCTAAAATAAAGATTCATTTTTCCAACCTTGGGCTAGCATCTGAGTCAGGAATGTGCTTGCATGACCTGAAGGATGACTTATTAATGGCTGAATATTCCGTTTTGAACACACTGATCGTATGCCTAATTAACGTAGGGAACATGTATCATCCTTTGTACAGACACGCTCCATTGCATATGTGGGGAGATCAAAATGCTGTGTACAACACAATAGTGTAATGGCTTACGAGTACAGTGATGTGGCGTGTGATATGATGTAAGCGCTGCGGATTTAGAACTGAAATGAAAAGGAGTGAAGCGTGCTCTGTTGCGGAAGGCCCAAGTGCACCCTCTGCTGGACATTAAGAAACCAACAATAATTTCTTCATAAATGCTTTAGGAGCATGTTATGAAGTGAACCCCGGTTTAAGAACCGTCAAACACTGTTGAATATTCTGACAAACCTGTTCATTTTAGCATTTGAAAAATTGCTATTGTATGACAATGTCAAAGAGACGGCAAATCACATGTGACGGAAGATGTTCGCGAGATGCACGAGATGAGATGTTAGAAATGTACCTGAATATACCTGCTTCCTTCCTCTTGGCCACTTCTACTCCATTCCAGTCATTTGAGGTTTGAATTGATCCAAATCTAAAATGACAAAAGACAATAAATGCCTCAAATGTTAACTTAAGTACCGTGTATGTTATGTTAAGTGGAAGGATTCCACGCCTACAAAAATTATTATATCGGAGACTATATTTGAATGATTGGTTGAGTAGGTCAATCACATAGCCTACCAATGTCGTGCGGGTAGGCTAACCTAGGCAGGTAACTGTTAAGTTATTTTTGTGTCTTTTTAATGCAAGCATAAAAGACAGTTTTGGGAGCATATTTCTCGCACTGTAATCAAAAATCAAGTTTATCATTACAAACAATATAAAAGCATGTGGATTCAAAACTAATTATCTGTTAAAGTTTAGTTGGTTTTGGTTACAGACTCAAAACGTTTTGATTGCGGATCAGTCCTCCTTGATTGCTAGTCAGAAAGGTTTGGTTGCAAGTTGCAAGTGGACATAATGGTATGAGGGGCCGTGTAGGCCATAATTCAAACTTGCCTCTCATACACACCAGTAAAGACCTTTTGCCTTTCACAAACACTACTGAAATACACTCACATTCCCTACTGAACACCTCTCACGTATACTAGTGAGAATGGAACCTCACACAATGACAACTGAAAACCTCTCATACTCATGAGTGAGAACCTCTCTTATACCACAGTGAACACCTCTCACACGCACAACTGAAAATGTAACCTCTCACACACACAACTGAAAATGTAACCTCTCACACACACAACTGAAAATGTAACCTCTCACACACACACAACTGAAAATGTAACCTCTCACACACACAACTGAAAATGTAACCTCTCACATTCATTACTGAAAATGTAACCTCTCACACGCACAACTGAAAATGTAACCTCTCACACACACAACTGAAAATGTAACCTCTCACACACACAACTGAAAGTGTAACCTCTCACACACACAACTGAAAATGTAACCTCTCATATTCATTACTGAAAATGTAACCTCTCACACACACAACTGAAAATGTAACCTCTCACATTCATTACTGAAAATGTAACCTCTCACACACACAACTGAAAATGTAACCTCTCACACGCACAACTGAAAATGTAACCTCTCACACACACAACTGAAAATGTAACCTCTCACATTCATTACTGAAAATGTAACCTCTCACACACACAACTGAAAATGTAACCTCTCACACGCACAACTGAAAATGTAACCTCTCACATTCATTACTGAAAATGTAACCTCTCACATATAGAAGTGAAAATGAGACCTCTCACAGTTACACCCTTTCATGGAGTAGAAGTACAATTACTTTTTAAACAGGAAGTACATCTGCCCCCTAGTGAATTCAGGAAGTAATCCAAGTGCAAAAACTATCTGGCAGTTCATGACTTCAAAACATGCTTTTTCAAACAATACTTATCCTTTTTCAAGTGCATCTTTTTCTATTTGCTGTAAACGGTAACAATGAAGACATTCAGAACCTTTTGAGAAGTACTTTAAACTGCATTAATTGCATTCGAAGAGGAAGACTGGGAGATGATTTTGAACAGGAGAGACTTTATCGTGAGCTTGATCACCACACAAGGACATTATTAGAACTTGTTACAGAATCCCGAGCTGGTAATGACCCAATCCATGGGCAAAATGTAGTTATGTTGGAGACTTTATATGGATGTTTGTACTCCATTGTAACAGGATATGAGGCAACACAGAGGAGACATAGTGTTATTGCTAACAATGGAATGATGCCACCAACAATTTTGAATACTTTGCCTGGTCGTCCACGTTACAATATTACAAATGAGCAAATTTCACACTGCTTATCAATGGGAATGAATTGGAAGGCAATTGCAAATTGCTTTGGGTCAGCCGCCGCACCCTGCACAGGCACAGGCAACACCTTGGAGTCCAGGGTTTACAGTACAACATCATGACCAATCAAGAGTTGAACCAAATTGTGACTGATGTACTGCAGAGCACACCAAATGCTGGAGAGGCCTATGTAACTGGTAGTCTCAGATCAAGGGGATTAAGGATCCAGAGGAGGCGTATTAGACAGAGTCTACAAGAGGTTGACCCTATTGGGAGGTCTGTTCGCAGGAGGCATGCTATCCGCAGAAGAATTTACAGTGTTCAGACATCTAATGAGTTATGGTAAGTTTCTTCAAATTTAATTTGGTTACTTGTAGATAGTTTTTTAGCATGATGTATATATAATTGCATTTCTACTTACATAACTTTCTATTTTATGAGTATTGTTAAACATTAGTCTTATAGGTTCTAATCACACATGCACATAATAACACACACAAGTCGGTCATTGTGTCTCTCTTCGACTTTCCAGAAGTTCTAAAAATGACATTGGTTTTACAACCCTACTATGTCCTACAATAATACTAATGTATTTCTGTTTTTATCTATTTTATAGGCACTTTGACGGCAACCACAAGCTTGTAAGATGGAGAATGGTTTTCCATGGTTGTGTAGATGGATATAGTCGATCTATAATTTATCTTGCCTGTCTTGATAATAACAGAGCATCAAGTGTATTGTCGTTGTTCATAAGAGGGGTAGATGATTTTGGATTACCATCCAGAGTAAGGTGTGATCATGGTATGGAGAATATAATGGTGGCTCGTTTCATGCTTGAAGTAAGGGGGCTTAATAGACGAAGTGTCATTGCAGGAGTATCTGTTCACAATCAACGCATTGAAAGGCTATGGGCAGAAGTTAATAGGTTGTAAGTAGACATTTCATTAGTCTTTTCAATTATATGGAGTCTGTCGGTATACTGGATTCACTAGACGAGCATCATTTGTTTTGTCTGCATTATATCTTCATGCCTAGAATTAGAACAGCAACCACAGAGTTTATTAATCAGTGGAACCACCATGGCCTCTCCACACAAGGGGGTCAAACTCCACTACAGCTCTGGCACACAGGCATAATTAACAATATAGGACAGGGAAACACAGCCGTGGATCCAGTTTTTGATGACAACTTCTATGGGACAGATGAAGAAGGGCGTTTACCTGAAGTCCAAACAAATAACAATGTTATTGTCCCAGATATTGTCACTGTTAATGAGACAATGGCTCAAGCAATACAGCAACATTTTGATCCACTACAGAATGATGGAAACTTTGGAATCAATTTATTTTGTTCTCTTTTGTATTTTTTTCAGCAACACCATACATAATCTGCCTTCATCTTTCGACAAAAATATAAATGTGGGTGTTTTCATTAAACTCACATTACAATACTTACAGTGTATACTCAAACTGAGAATGAGAAACATAGAATATTGTAGTTCTCAATGTACTGGTTTACTCACTGTAATTTAAATAACCTATGATTATGTGATGCTTTAAACATAAAAGGTGACTTAAAACTGTGCTTATTAGTTTGTGTTGGATGCTGCTGTTTCTTTTTTTTTCAACCAATCAGAAAACATTTTAAATTGTAATGACCTGCAAGCAACACATTGTTTTTCTTTTGTTGGTTCTAACATGGACTGCATGTACAATGATATCACAACTGGAATAAAAACGTTCCAATATTTCAACTGTCTGGATGATGGCAAAACCTTAAATTTCACAGATCTAAAGGCTCTCTTCAAATATCCCAAAAGAAAGACAACTATAGGATAACCAGGCCACAAACTACAAAATTGAATGTATAGAATCAGAGTGCAATCTGACATTACTCTTACGAGTAATGCTAAAATACATTTTTAAAAGCCAATCACAAGCTGTGTTTTAATGTGCACATCTCCATAAACCAATGAACAAAGTAATATGAAACAAAAAAAATGTACTTTCACAGAACTACTATAAAACACTAAGCCTCTTAGGCTCTGCCAAACCCCTGTGTGTTGGCCAAGGCAAAGTCCATCTTGTCTTTAAAAACAGCATAAGAGTTGTGCAAAGGCAGCTTCAGGCAGTTGATACATGTGTTGGCGATAGGGAGGCTTGATACAGCCGTATCTCCATACTCCTCCTCGTGTAGGAAACCAATAGATGGTGTGGGGTTGAAGCCTATGGGTGGAACTGCAGTCGCTCCAGTGGCAAAACTAAGAATTTTCTCAAGTTTGGAAGGACCCTCTTCATCTTTGGGGAAAAAAGGAAGATGTTTTAATTTTATGGCTGCAATGACCATACAGTTTAAGACATCCAAAAGCACCACCAAGAGATCCACATCGTTATACAGTATATTTCAGTGATTGGTGAATGAACACATTACAGGAAGAGGAAAATAAAATGTTCATGTTATGTAAAACAAGAGCTCTTACCCTCTGCATCTTGCAAATAATCTCTCCAGAAGGATACCACAGCTTCCTCTGCTCTTCTCCTGTTGCTTCCTTGATCAGAAAGAAGGATGCTGAACAGATCTTCCATTGCTTCGGCAGTGGGTCTGGACTCCTGATGGCAAAACAGAGGACGGAAACTTTCCGGATGCTTCTGGAGCTTCTCCAACACGCCAAGAGTTTTAAGACCCTCTTGAAACCTTTTTCAATCAAAAGCAACACAAAATTTGTAGTTTAGTGATGAGCACTCTCATTTCATTCAAATAGGGCTCTGAAAACTGGCCAAATACAACATCTAATAGGTCCTACATAGGCAACAACAGCTACACTTTGCATCGATAAATGACAGTCCATCAGTCTTAAATTCAAAACTTTAAGGTCAGTCAGTTAAAAACGAAATATATACACATACCACACACACACACAGTAACAAAACATAGGATTACCTTTGGAATGGGGCTTGAACCCGGTGCACAACTTGAAACATGAGGATATCATGAACAAGCTGTTCCTTGTCCTCAATGTTCCTTAATGGTCGAAGACATCCGGCATTGGCCAAATAATCTTGAATCTTCTGAGTTGCAGCAAGGAGGTCCTCGTAAGTAGAACTTTCTGACACCTGAAATGAAAAGTTGTATAGATATTCATTTTTAAACAAAGCATGATGCATACATCCTATGGTTGGGCGATAGGGGCAACATTTGCTTATCATTAACAGTCAAGGCGAATCCACGTAATTATCTCAATTTTGATGCAAAGTTGCAGTGAAAAGATACAGACTACACAGATGCGTGCTGTTTCACTCCGAAGTGCTAAATGTAAATTTGACATCAAGGCTAACAAGCGCAAATTGGATGCGACTATACTGTAATAGGCCATACATGCATGTAATTTTTGTGAACCGACCGACAGCGTGAGCAAGTCGAGTCGCCCAAAAATGTCATGTTTATGCACCAGGGAAATGTAATCTCCATGAATCAATCCGGGATGGATTGCAAACAACAAGTAGGCAAAATAAAAAGAAAGAGCAGACACTCATGGATAGATGAGGAGCGGAAAAACTTGAACTCCCGCAAACTATTTATTATTCATTATTATTGATAATATTCAAATAAATGGAACGCAAAGATACAGTTTGTGTCTTTTTGTTTTGCTGAGCCGAAAAATTATCAGATGCGTAACTGGACAACGCTCCGATCCAAACAGTGAGTTTTGTGATTCGTTCCACTACTATTTGTGAGTCACTATCCATCTGAACATGCTATTTTAGCACCGACAGCAGCAGCCACCTGACAGAAGCATCTACACCACTTTGTTATAGTAACACTATTACAGTATGAATCCAGTATATAGCCTAGGCCTATATATATGTATGTGTGTATATAAAGGTACTCTAAAACAGTGCCCATGCTCCAACACACCTGATTCAAATGGATGTGTTGACATCAAGCTCTGCAGAAGCCTGATAACCATTCCTTTGAATGAGATGTATTGGAAAAAGGGAACATCTAAAACAGTGTCCTGTCAGAGGTACCCCAAGGACCAGGGTTGAGAAACATAATCTAGATCAGCACACAAGGTCAAAGGTTTGTCTGTTTTCAACAATCCATATTTGGATTGTTAGACTACTTTTGTTGTTATTGTTGTTATACAATGATACAACTGACCATTTGTATTTGATTGTAGATGTCTGTGTCCGCAATGTCCTGTAGCACTGGCTTGGCTGTATGACTGCCTCCAACCAAGCAGTCATACAGTGTTTTGGACAGAAAGGTGGGTGGAGGACCTCCATGTACCAGACTGACTGCCATTGCTCTTCCAGCAAGGAAATAGCGGTCCTCTCTGATTGCTGTAAAATCAGTATGTTGTTGAAAAGATATGAATAGTTAAGACTGATCGAACTGTTAAGTAACCCCATATAGAATTAATGTGTGATTGCTGGACTTAAATTTATCTGAGTGTCACCAGTGAAAATATATTATCTATTATGTTTGAATTATTATCATAATTGAAATTATATACATTTAAAGACATTATAATACAAATTATATAGCTTTATACTACAAGAAATTACCTGGAATGTCAAGTGCCAAATTTTGACTGGAAAGGGACCCCTCAAACATAGGGCTCATCGCCAAGGTTTCCATCAGCAGGCGTAAAAATTCTCTCTTTGGTCCTCCAAAATCGACTGCCTCCTCATTGCGCCCAAGATCATCTGAAAATTTTATATTCATAGTGGCATTGGGGTTGTATGTTGCCCGCTTGAAACCTCGGAAGGCACCATCCAACACTGCCGAGCGATTTATATTAAATTTAAAACGAATACTTGGTGAGATGTTCTCGGCCAACTCCAAGAGAATCTCCTTAACAGATGAATTTTGGCTTAGAGTGGCTTGGGCTCTGAAAAACATAAACATTTTCATGATTAGTAATTGAATATCTAAATGTATACCTGCATTTCAATAATGCAGGTGAAACCCTACACCCATGAAAACTTGAATATCTATTTTTTTGGCAAAACCATACCCATTTATACAATATTTCAATGAACATGGAATAAACTTGCAGTCTGCCTAATTAGTATGTTTAAGAGTTTGGTCAGGTCTCTAATAATAACTTACTGTTCAGTTTCAAGGCTAGCCATTATTGCCAAGTTGAAGTCCTCATCATCTGACGATAAATCAGACAGATCTCTCATCAAGGATACATATGTGGCATAGTCAGAAGGGGGGCCAAATTGGGAGCTAGAGACTGTGACACTAGCAGTCACTGGAGTGACACTAGCAGTCAGTCTTGGATGTTGGCTGACAGACTGACTAGTGGACGCAGTAGCACTTGAGATAGAAGTGGTAGTTGAAGTAGATCCAATGCCAACAGTGACTATTTGGTTGATAGAAGGATTGTTGTCAGTGCGTAGGAAAGAGCTGCTGTCGCCCCTCATTGTAGTTGTAGCTGACCCACGTCTGAATGGCGTAGAGATTCTGGAGTTTGGAGAGTTGGTAGTGCGATAACTGGTGTTCTGGAGATCGTTTGTAGGAGGCGGGCTAGTGGCTGTGTCACCTATATCTATATTGGGTATGCTGGGCTGGTTGGCTCTTGACCTTGATCTAGTGCTGGGACCTTGGACTGCACTGGACTGATCTTCGGTATCACTGTTGTAAAGCTTGTAAATCAAGAGGGAAAAAAACTTTGGCTTACAAAATGCCAAGTGGCAGAAATGTAATGGGCAGGATCTACACACTGATGGACGAAAGAAGCATTTCTGTTGGTGGGATGGATTTGGATGGACAGCATGGCTACACCCACAATTCGCTCAATTCTCCTGCTCCCGCTGGACTGGAGATGAGGCATTGCATGTTGAGCTACAGGGAGTTAGGCCTAAGGTAACGTCAATGCCACTCTTTGTTCTTGAAATGCTTCTAAATGTAGCATAGCATGATTGTCACTATTTCGCAGGGTTCTCTCAACACAAAATAGTTTGTTGTCACCAGCAACCACTGATTCCTCTTTCTTCTTCTTTTAACCAGCACCACCAAGTTCGAACTGCCATTGTAACGTACCGGTACATATACAAAAGAAATATAATGATACATCCCAATTCTGCTAATACACCCCTTCTAAATCCCTACACACTGTTCCTTTACATTTCATTTTACATTGGCTAGTCTTTACAGCCTATCCTACTACATCACTAACTTTAATAATAATAAAATAATTAAGACCTTTGTCAGGTTTTTAATGGCACACACGACACACTGGAACACACACGTGCATATATGGAGGCGACACAGGACACACACACACACACACGCAGGTAAGCCTTAGGTCGCGGTGAATTTATTTTCTGCTTTTTCCCATCCTGGACTGTCCTTCCTCAAGGACCCCCCAGGAGCAGTGGGCAGCTTGTAGCGCCCGGGGACCAAGTGAAGTGAACTGTCCATCTTTGGTCAGGGATGGACATGTGTTCTGTTATTTTGCATGTTTTTTCTGTTGGGGTCCTTAGTGGAGGAAACCCCTTGTGAACACAGGGAGAACATGCAAACTCCACACAGAAAGGCCCGGGAGATAGCCCACTTGAGCACTGTGCACTCTGGGGAGGACCCAATTCAAACCTGCCAATTCAAAATGTGTATGCTGTTCATACCCTTGCAAGTTTGGGGTGTAACTTCTTACGGCCTTGTCTGTCTATTCATAGACCTCCTTGTTATGAAAAAAAAAAACCTGTGTAGGCTACTGTAAAGCCATGTGAATTTGACAAAGAACTGTTCAAAGGTGTCAGTAGGCTTAAAGCCTTTAAAGATTGTACCACTTATGGGGCTGAGCTGAAGAAAATAATCTGTTTAAAAAGTCAACCAATTTAATTAAATAAACCTAGTTTAGAATAATGGGCCAATATGGATTGTATGTATATGGATGCAGTGCTGCTTGAACGTATGAGAACCCCTTGAGTTTACTATCGTTTTACCATGACTTTCTTACTTAATCAGCACCTTTTTTTATATGAAATAACAGGTTTATGTTCAACAGTTCTATAAACGTGTTTAGATGGAATCTAAGTAGTGAATCTAAGGGGGTAGTCAATTATCAGATGGGACATTATTTGGTGCTTAATTAACCAATCAAGCAGACCGATTTAATGAGAGGTCTTAAGGAAAGAGTTTGGACAGCACTGATTAAAGCAGAGTAGAAACCAGGTCAGTTTGGCCAAAGCGTACCCACACAGGTGAATCATGCCGAGGGAAAAGAGATCTCAGAGGAGGCCAGGAAGAGGGTAGTGAGGGCGCATCAGTCAGGGGAGAGAGATAAAATCACTGCTGACAATTTCAGCTTCATCTGTCCTCTGTGTGAAGCAAACAATCTACAAATGGAGAGCGTTTCGAATGACTGCAACTCAGCCTAGAAGTCGACGCCCTTCTAAAATATTCTCAAGAAACATAAGACTCGGGTAAAAGCCAACTCAAACATAACACGTAGAGATTTGCTGAATAGACGCGACATTCGTGGGAGGGTTGCTAGGAAGAAGCCTCTGCTCTCAAAAAACTAAACAAAAACACAAGCTGCTTGTCTCCACTTTGCCAGAAAGCACCTGAACAAACCCGAAGCTATCTGGAAGTCAATTATTTGGATGAATTGAACAGTTTGGTCACAAATAAAAACCGCCATGTTGGGTAAAAAGCCAACACTGGATGCCACCAAAAGAACCATCTCCCAGGAGTGAAGCATGGTGGGAATGTGGGAAGATCTGTGGCTGCTATCCTTCCTTGGGACCTGGACGACTCCATAGAATCAAGGGAACCATTAGGACTGAGGACTATCAGGACTATCAATACATTCTTGAATGGAACATCATGCCATCAGTTGCGGAGTTGAAGTTGGGCCGAAAATGGGTCATTCCACAAGATAATGACCTGAAGGAGTCCAACAAAATAACCATGAAACGGCTGAGGAAGCGGGCAGTTCAAACCCCACTCAACTGGCTGAGTTCTGCTAGGAGAAGCGGGCAGTTTAAACCCCACTCAACTGGCTGAGTTCTGCTAGGAGAAGCGGGCAGTTCAAACCCCACTCAACTTCTGAGTTCTGCTAGGAAAAGCGGGCAAACATCCCCCTAAGCAACTGCAAGTGACTGATTAGTTGCTGTAGAAGATTACTTTTTAAAATGTCCTCTTTTGTTAAATAAATTATTTAAATATCATGTTTTGTGGACATTATTTGGAGTGTCTGTAGACAAATTGGGGTGGAGATGTGCATTTTAAGGATATTTCAATTTCTTTCTTTATTTTTAAGAAAATGAATGCCCATATCTGTAGGGTTCACTAACGTTCAAGCAGCTTTGTAAATGGGTTGTCTTCAAATTAATAAAAAGTATGCCTAAGTCATATTTGGCACCACAGACAGATTTAATAGAGATGAATGACAATAAAAGCATTCCACTGTCTTATGAATTACAACAAAGAAAAGCAAACCAAAATAAATGTTTTTTTCTCCATACTGACTGAACAGCAGAGGACAAAGTGAAAAACTGTGAGGATGAAGCAGTACAGATGTGCTGCCATCTAGTGTGAGGGAAAGAGTAGGCCTACTTATATTGTGATTTCATTTTATTGATTTCACTTCGACCAATCCTGTTCACTCCAATGATACGAGTAAGAATGATTTGCTATTGACAAGACTGCAAATGAGTTGGAGCAGTGGGAGAACTCTAGATGAATATGACTGTACACCCCCCCTTGTTCTCACTATCTTTTTCTCAGCTTCAGATTCAATTTTTAGTTGTCTTCCACAAAATTCACATATATTTAGTTTTAGTTATTCATCTTTGATGGCATTTGGGGGAGCCATGTGAAATGGTTTTTTTTTTGCCAAAAGAACCCATTTAAGTCAGTGGTAACCACTAAAATCAAGATGATATGAGTGTGTCATGTTTCAGGAATACAAAAATGAAAACAACTTCAGTGATACGCCCTTTTGTATAGATGACACTTAGCATTCTCCCTATTTTAGAAGTCTCCTCATTTCCCTGAGCAAACTGTGCTTCCTGAAGCAGTTTCCTACCTATGAGTGAGGAAAAGGAAGCAGAATCGATGTGGTCAGAAAAAAACAGGAAACCACATCCTCTCATCAAGCATGCATCCCTCTCTCTCTCTTTCTCTCCTGGTCAGCCCCTCCCCTTCCCCCCTCCTTTCCCCTCTCCTCTCTGGCTCCTCCCTCCCCCTGCCTCTCTGCCCCGCACCGGGAGCACCACTCCTCCCCGACCAATCACATTGCACAATCACCTCTCCATCACATCTTAGTTTCCAGGGCAACAGGGCTGTTCTTCTGAGAGGTGCAGCATCATCCCCATCCGTCTGTTCAGCCAGCCCAGGGCTCGTACTGTATAGAGGCAGGAAACCCTGCAAAGCCTCTCTCTCTCTCTCTCTCTCTCTCTTTCTCTCTCTCACATCTCATCTCATCTCATCTCAGGCACCTCCCTCCCTTCCCGCAACACCCTTCAGCACACTCAGGAAAGCAGGACGGAAAAAAAAACATGGAGTAGAAGGAGGGGTAATGGTAGGTTCTTGGCTTCTATCCTCTTTTGTATTGTTATTTTTTTCCTGCAGTCTTTCTGCTGCTGTTTTCTCTGCCTCTATCTCCCTCTCTGTTTCTGTCACAAATCCCAGGCGTGGGCAGGGCTCAAGCGTGTTCGCCGTAATCCCTTTGCCCAGAGCTGAGGCTTTAAGTGGGTAGCCTGATGCTAACGCTGTTAGGAGCAGTTGGCTGGCTGAAGGCAGCCTCCGCTACTGCTCCCGCTGCTGCTGCTGCTGCTGCTGCTTTTGTTAAAGGGGCCTGCAGAGGAAGGAGCTTGCTGCATACACAAGTGAGCAGGGCATGTTGTCAGCCAGCCAGCCCATCCACCCACCCACTGCAGGGTTCACAGGCCGGATCCCGTCGTTTGACTCAGGGGTGGGTGGGGGCCCTCTCGCCCTTGTTATTGTTGCTATATCTGTCGCTGGTAGGTAGGAGATGCTGATCTGTCTCTGCTGCTCTTCACGAGGAGGTGAGGAGGGTGAAGGCTAACTGTGTTTTCCCCAGTCTGAGTTTGTAGCTACTGTCTATTACTGTGTGTGTGTGTAGATGTGTCTATATATACAGGGCTTGTTTCTTCTGAGCCCCCACCCATTCCTCTCAGCTTACCCCCCCTTCCTCAGTTTCCTTCTGTGCTTGGGGTGGAGTGGGGGGTGGGGGTGTATGTGTGGTAGGGCAACGTTAGCTAGCCAGTTAGCCTGGAGTGCTGTAGGTTTTGAGGGCACGCCTCTAGGATGCTAACCTGTTTCTTCCCACGGCCTGGTCCAGCGAGCATCATCTGTCTGCGCTCAACACAGGCAAGATTGTCTGCTGTGGGCGGGGGAGAGGTGGCTGAGACGCAGGCAGGCTTGTTTACGTGGTGTGCTAAGCCCGGCTTGCTCGTTGTGTTGTGTTGTGTCGTGTTGTGTAGTGAGGCGTGGTCCTTGTCATCATCCATCCTTCCTCAGGATGTTGAGTCTTTGGTGCTCACCGCGTGCTGCAGTGTCTGAGCCGGCTGGCCTCGTTAGCTTACCATGTGTTACTAGCCCAGACAGCTGGGTGGTGTGTGCGTGTGTGTGTGTGTGTGTGTGTCTGTGTGTGTGTGTGTGTGTGTGTGTGTGTGTGTGTGTGTGTGTGTGTGTGTGTGTGTGTGTGTGTGTGTGGTGCTTGGGTGGGAGGGATACGCGACAAACTACTGAGTCCCTTGTGTTTTCCCCACCCCTTCTCTCTCTCAGGGGACCCCTAGTTTTTATTATGTTGATGAGGCTGCACGTTTAGGGAATTGTGAATGTGTGTGTGTGAGAGACAAGGGTATACAGGGGGATGGGGGCCTCTTTTATGCCTCTGTGTGGAGGGTACCCCTACTGAAGCCTTACCCACAAACCTCTATTCAACTGCCTGCTTTTGTTTCACCCTCAAAGAACACATATATACAAAAAAACTCACACACATACAAACACACTCCATTCTCTAAGCTTGTTATTCAGCAAGGCAGGTGACCCAGAACTGTTATACTATACAGCACTGTTTAGAGACGAGTCCCGGTGAACTCCAGAGGGCCTTGCTGGCTCCTCAGAGCCCCTCAGCTGTAGCGTGTCTGTTGGGAGGCTGGGGCTGAGGTTTGCTGATCAGCTGTGTTCGCTGATAACCATGGACATGTTGGCAAGAGAGTAATCTGTGTGACATCCTTACATAATCTAACGCCCAGGGGGTCCGAGCACTAGGTGCGTCTTTATACAGGCTCACTGTAGCGCAACATATCCATGCTTTATATAGCTGGGCTTTTAAGAAGCGTTTGGGGCATGTTTTTTTTTTTTTTTGTGTTTGGGTGTGTTTTTGTTTGGGTGGCATTAAAATGGGCACACGTGTTCTCAGTGAATGACCCTTGCCATCATTTTTCAGTACCATGTGCAGCGTTTTTAGTTTGCACATGTTTTGCGCTTGGCATCCCCCCCTTTTCCACTCCTTTTGAAATTAGATTTCGCAGGGTAGGGCAGGGCGGCATGTCACTTTATCTCCTCTGTCTCCTCGGGTTATCGCACTCTATCCTCCATCAGACTGACCAGCCTTTATGAGGGAAAAGGCTTTTAGGGTGTGGCAGTGGCAGTGGCCATCGACTTTCCCAGGAGGCTTATCCACTTTGTAGCTGTGCAGATCCTTATAAGGATTAAAACGTGTTGTACAGCTTGCATCATGCATGAGTACATGCTTTTTCATCCTGATGTGTTTTTCATATTAGGTGAACGGCATGTGACTCACAGTGTAATCTAGGTCATCTAGGTTTCCCTCGAATTGATTGCAGTCATAGAATCCAGCAATGATTACTAAGCTGATGTAGCGCTGTAGCGCTGATGTCACACCTGGTTTTCATTTTTTTTGTTTTTTATGCCGTCTGGGAAAAAGAATAATGAACTTGTGTATGATGATGGATTCTGACATGCAACCCAGGAGATTGAAGTTCAAGGGTTAACACAGTATTGATTTAAACTAGCAGATGTGGAAGCTTCAGCAATAATGTACAGGCGATGGCCTCCGGAACTGCGAGGGTAATTTACACTATCCGGCAGACATATAGGGTTATGTGGTTGTGGCTGATGGAAACGCAAATGCAAATGAAGCAGCCTCCTCTCCTCATCCGAGTTGGAGTGAACATCTGTCAGTGTTCAGACATACAGTATTTATTTGTGCACGGTGCTCTGCTGTGCCTCTGTTGAATGGTGTGGGAGGTGGCAGTCTGGACTGATAGACCTGGCCTGGTACTATATTTCCTATGTTATGCATAGTAATATCATAGTATTAGAGAGGTAAAACGAGAGTATAATGGAGTTCTGACAGTGAAATGCCATTCTGATATCAACATAGATCAACTATCATCTATGTTATTGACATGGATTTATTTTTTTCACAGGAGAAATATTACACCAAGTCAACATGTGCATGGATTTAATGATATTATTCAATTGAATTGATTGTTGTTCCTAGCTATCAAGGGCTTACGTTTTGGTTTACATACTGACATTGGACCTTCTATGTAACCTTACCCTATAGATAAGAGCTCTCTGTTTTGCTGGACAGAATCTGCTGTGGCCTTCAATCACAGTTGTTTTTTTCCCTTTCAAAATGGCGGAGACTTCAGATCAAGACCCTGCTCTTGGTGGAATGCATTATTGAACAGCAGCTATCACTGAACACTACACAGGACCATTCTGCTGTGGTTCAGGGTGGGGGGTTGAGGGACAGTTGTGTGTGAATAGCCTGTGCGTGGGTAGAGGTGTGTGTGTGTGTGTGTGTGTGTGTGTGTGTGTGTGTGTGTGTGTGTGTGTGTGTGTGTGTGTGTGTGTGTGTGTGTGTGTGTGTGTGTGTGTGTGTGTGTGTGTGTGTGTGTGTGTGTGTGTGTGTGTGTGTGTGTGAATAGCCTGTGCGTGCATAGGTGTGTGTGTGTGTGTGTGTGTGTGAATAGCCTGTGCGTGCATAGGTGTGTGTGTGTGTGTGTGTGTGTACAGCCTTGGCCTTGGATCTAGTCTGACTTCATCATGTAACCCCTCCCTGTGTAAGACTAGACTCAGCTAAAAGGGGCTCAGGGGAGGCTGAGATGCTGTCTTTCAGACACGTCCCTCTGTGAGGCCGTATACACTCACTGTTACTCTGTTAGAGTTCAGCTGTGACACAACTTATGCTAGCCATCAGCAACGTTTTCAAAATAGCCTTGGAAAAGAAAAAAGACCTGAAACTTCTGTTGTACCTAAAATATACTGGGCAGGTTGAAGCACAGCAAGGGCTGCTGTCTTCTGCTTTAATCGGCACAAACAGTGAATAAGAGAGCTTTTGTGTCGCAGCGCACAGCCTTTGTGTGCCGGATGAGAGTATTGATTGAGGGTTCTTTAGACAGCAATATGTCTTCATTTTCTTACTGTACAGAATGCCTCAACTCTATTAGCTGTGAATAGAGCCAGAGGCTGAAGGTTATGTGGATAGATAACACCCTATAGTAACACTGCAGAGAGAGAGAGAGAGAGAGTTAGATGTGTTTAAATACAAGGAGAAAGACTTTCAAGGAGAAAAGCAAAACCAGACTAGTCATCCATCCATCCCAGTTTTGGTCTCTGAACCATGGATCAGCTGGTCTTTATCCTTCATATCTGAGGATGAGGTGACATCTGAAGGTTTCTCTGGTTCAGCTCCAGAGAAAGGAGAAGGGTTGGGCATGAATTGGGGGTGAACCTGGTGGTGGGAACACCACCTCCAACTGGGTTGGTTTTTTTTTTGGGGGGGGGGGGGGACTGGAGTACCTATGAAGGGTAATGAATGCAGAGCCTGTTTCACCAGCTCCGTGTCTCTGCTCCTGCTCGTCTGTTTGATCTTGTTTCAGCGTTTTGATCTCCAAGGTCGCCCAGGTTCCTCTCATCTGTGTCACGCTCTGGAAAGGGAATTGGATCAAGCGTCAAAATTGCATTTAATGAATGCTTGCATCCAAGCTTTCATTAGTGAAATATTTGGTTGTTCTATCTAAAGTCTGTAGTGAAACATTTGGTTGTTCTATCTAAAATCTGAAAAGCAGTGCTCAGTGTCCTGTGAAGTCTATAAAAGGTCTCATTGGTCAACCAGCATCTTTGCTTTACTATAGAAATATGCTCTAAAATCTGACTTATTACATATTACCACCATAATGACACAGCCTTTTTGAATTTGGAGACTTTCCATTGCTCTGAACTAAGCCAGAGGGATTATCCATACACACTGAATAGAGTAGAACATCTCAGCTACAGATTTTCATCTTTAATCAGAGATTTAGCGCCTCTAAAGCCAGTTTATCCAGTCATCACAGGTCTAATTGTCATTGGAGAGGATACCTCTGACCCAGCGTGAGCTGGTGTTTTTTTACAAATCGTATCTTTTCACACCCAGATAATTCTGCACAATGATCTTTCGTTATACATAATATAATAATAAAGACCTTTGTCAGGTTTTTAATGGCACACACGACACACTGGAACACACACGTGCATATATGGAGGCGACACAGGACACACACACACACACATACGCAGGTAAGCCTGAGATCGCGGTGAATTTAGTTTCTGCTTTTTCCCATCCTGGACTGTCCTTCCTCAAGGACCCCCCAGGAGCAGTGGGCAGCTTGTAGCACCCGGGGACCAAGTGAAGTGAACTGTCCATCTTTGGTCAGACGTGGACATGTGTTCTGTTATTTTGCTATTATACCAGGATGAGATCAAACGAGGTTTGCATAGAGAACACAGAAACAATACAGCATCAAGTGGATCTGCGCTACCCTTTTAAACAGCACAAGGCACACTGACGTACAGGAACACAGACCGAGTCAGTAAAAGGAAATAACACTGCCTGACCTCCCAGTATCTCTCCAGATCAACTGTTTGTGTTTCACTTTATCAAGGGCAAGAGCCTTGGGTTGGAGTGAGTGGTGGGGTGGGTAGAATTGAGTGTGTATCTGTCTGTCTGTGTGTGTGGTGGTGGGGAATATTTCTGTAACATATCTGCCTCCAAAACGATAAATTATGCAGGCCCTGGGTAGTATAATCCATGCATTGTTTTTCCCTGCGCACACACACACACACACACACACACTCACTCTGCCCACTCTTTCTTCTGGTGTGAAGAAGCTTTATGCTCGCCACCAGCCGCTTTTGTCATGCTCGTTCTTACAGCAGACTACTGTTAGAATACTGTTCCCCCCAAATCTCACACTGTCTACGGCCGCACCGCACTTCTCAGACGCCCGGGGGTGTGGGGCCTCACTTCTCATAACTCAGCCAGTGCCGGGCACTGTGACTCACTGGCTGGCTAGGAAATAGGTTTGAAATGCAGTTACAGGCATGGGGGGGTTGGGGCGGGCGGGGGTCTCAACGTCAGTGTTACACGATTAAGCAGGGGCCAGCTCTCAGCCATGACTGGAGCCATCCGAGACCCGTGTTCATTTACTCGCCGCGGCTCCACTTCATGTTGCTAAACATAGGGGAACATGGACCCCAGCGGCTGCCATCGATCCTGTGATTTGTCTTATATAGCTCTGCTCAGGCTATTGGAATTCAGCCTCCCCGGTAACCCAGTAACTTTGGTAACCCTATAGTTTGTAGCGTAGTCCCTTAGCGGCAGGCAGGCCTGGCAGTCATCCTCTTTAAGCAAAGACTTTGTAAAATGTATGAAGAGATTATTATTGTAAGTGTAACTCTCTTAGACAAGATGAATGAGATTTATGTGACACAGATTATTATTCTCTAATCTGGACTGGTTCTGCTTTGGGTTTATCCCACTCTATGTGTACATCAGTGCTCCCAAACTTACCCTTGTGGCAGGAGCAACGACTGGCGGAATGCTTTTATTCACATCTTACTGACGAGGCAAGAAAGTAGGAAGGTTTTGGACCAAACACAGTGTGGCTGGAGTCTGGTAGTTGGTAGAGAGTTGGTAATGTCTCTATGAACATTATGGGCTAGGAAGATTCAGTACTTAGGCTATAGTTTTTTTCTGTCAGCCTGTGTCACATGTCAATGTTTTAAGGGCAGCATTTCGGATACACTAGTTATATATTAGTGAACATAAACCATAAACATAATGAACATTATGAGTATGAACATTAAAAGTATTAAATGTTACATTGTGTTCTTAATGCTTTATACAAGTGCACTACTGCATTTAATTCACGGCAGTGAAAGAATCCTGATTCCTTCATGCAAAGCGTTAATGTGGTTTCTGTTAATGGTTTGTATGATTGTTCAACAGCCTCCAGCATTTAAACTTTTTGCTGTTGCCCTGGAAAAGAAAAGTGTACACACATGTACACTTTGCCTAGTGTTTTACAATGGGATTAGCAAAGCCTTTTAAGCCTCTGCAGTAGTGCTAGCTGCGTTTATTTACAACAGTGAATTATCCATGTGTAAAGTGCACACACACTCGCCCTCCCTCCCCCCTTGTCGCACAGCTAACTTGCTAACCTATCTCTCTGGGCTGATTTGACGTCAGCGAGCTCAAACCTCCTCCACGCCCCCCAGCCTCTGTGTGGCTGATAAACAGCCATTTGGCCTATTTCGGGGATGCTAATTAAGGTGGCTCGTTAGGGGGACTTTTCTGCCGCGTCAGCGGAATCGGCCCTGTAGTGATGCCTGCTGTGAGCCTGGCGTAATTGAGAGAAGCTCTTGGCCCCGGATAGATGAAGCCCAGCCTTCAGGCAACAGCACTCATTTTTCTAGACGTTTTTTTTCTCCCACTCACCAGAGATGAACAATCTTGAATTTTTTTTTCATAACAATGTTGACAATAGGTGTTAATGAATTTGCCCTGTAAAGGAATGAGATTTAATTATTAATTTTGCTCAAATTGAATAGCCCACCTTGAGCTTGGAGTAATTTAAACTGATAAGAACAGTTTCCCTTGAAAGTAGCTGAGTCACACTCTCGACTCTCTCCTCGCAATGACCTATATCTGTCGGTGGCTGAGCGGTGTGTGTGTGTGTGATCGTCACTCAGAGCTGGTGAAACACAGCGCTTGATGTAAACCTGCTCTTTGATAGAAACAGAACTGTGTGATTCATGGATGTGTGTATGAGCGAGTGAGCTGGGATTTTTTTTTCTTTTTCTTACCATCATGCCCAGTGCTTCAGCTCTGGATCGTTTAGTAAGGCCTGGCTGCACACGTGTGATGAGCTCACTCTGAGCTGTGGCCGGTGCCCTGATGGGCAGAGGAAGTGAGTGGGATGCTGGGGGATGACATCACTGCTCCCCAGGGCGTGCTGCCCTGCTCTGCTCCTCACTACAGAGAGAGAGCGAGAGAGAGAGAGAAGATCCATATAGAAGAAAATACTTCATTTGTGCCTCTCACCACCATACCATGTACTTTCACCTATAATGGTCACCATGACCATTATACTGTAAGTACTCTGTTTGCTGATAAAGCCATCAAATGTTTTAGTTCACTAACATGAAGGGTCTGATTTTAAAAGATTTTATCTGAAATGTGTGTGTACTATAGACAGGGATGAAGGAGGAACAGAGAGACAAAGCAAGAAAAGAAGCTTTCTTTGTCCTTTATTTACTGTAGCTAGTGGATGTCAAAGAACAGGCATCCATTTGTGTTTGAGGGGTCTTCAATACGGCATCATCAATCAATACTGGAATCAGAATCCAATAGAGGAGTGAAGGAAAGTGTGTTTACATAAGGGAGGGGCTTACAGTGCAGCATGGATTTCCTCTCTCCCTCCCTCTCTCTCTCTCTTTCTCCCTCTCTCTCTCCCTCCCTCTCTCTCTCTCTCTCTCTCTCCCTCTCCCTCCCTCCCTCTCTCTCTATCTCTCTCCCTCTCCCTCTCTCTCTATCTCTCTCTCCCTCCCTCCCTCTCTCTCTCCCTTCCTCTGTCTTTCTCCCTCCCCCTCTTCCACACAAACACATGCGCACATGGACCGAAGCCGTGTTCTGCTGTGGCTGTTACTCACTCACTCATTCAACCGAATCATTTAATAGATGGAGGGAGGGCCATGAAAACATACAAGACGAGGAGAGAGAGAGAGGGAGCGAGACAGAGACGTCTGTTTTTTCGGGAGACAAGTAATTAAGAGCACAAGCTTGGAATGGATGCTGCTTAGACCTTGAACCACTTGGAATTGAGAGGACCAGTGTCCCAGCAAGAGCACGGCTACAAACGGCAGCACTAGAGTAGCAGCGACCACGTCCTGGAACGGATTCCCTTTTTTGGAGTGAAGGATGAGATGTGCTGGAGCTGTGAGTGTCTGTCTGTTCTCTGCCGTAGTGAGTAAGTGTGAGGAGTGTGTGTGTGTGTGTGTGTGTGTGTGTGTGTGTGTGTGTATGTGTGTGTGTGTGTGTGTGTGTGTGTGTGTGTGTGTGTGTGTGTGCTTGGGGTTTTACTCTGGTATGTGATCTGACGCGGCTCCTGCTCTCAGTCGGCCCCCATCACTGAGAGCAGGAGCAGGAGAAGGAGCAGGCCTGTCAGCCGCCTCTGAGGGGCCCAGGGGCCGTGGACCGTGTGCCAGGGAGAGAGCAGCGATGCCACTGCTGCTGATGCCAATGGAGGGGGTGGGGAGGGGTGGAGGGTGGGAGAGGGGGGTAGGAGTAGCATGGCACTGGGTAGAGAGGGGAGAACTGAGGAGCCAAGTGGGAGAGACGGAACGAGAACACAGAACGAGGGAGAGGTAGAGAGATGGAAAGAGAACACAGAACGAGAGAGAGGTAGAGAGATGCACTGCAGCATGGAAAATTGCAGTTATTTTGCCCTTGACAGTTGTGCATTGGCGTGAGATTGTGTGTTCTTGCATGATACTTTGGCACAGTGTATTGGGTGATAATGTGGGTGTGTGTGTGTGTGTGTGTGTGTGTGTGTGTGTGTGTGTGTGTGTGTGAGAGAGAGAGACTGTGTCGAGGAGTAAAAGGTAGAGAAAGTGTATGTGTGGGCCACATTTCCAAGCGGATATGATCCAGCTCCCACTCTGCCCACTGAGAAACATAAAGTGTGTGTCAGCTTCAGTATCAATTAAGGCACTGTCATCTCCAGAAGGATAAATAATGAGGAAGCACACTGTCATTTCCTGTTGACTTGCAAATGCCAGGAAGCCACATTGGCTAAATAACTTATCTAATTATATTGCTTTTTAATCAGTGCATGCAGGGACCCATAGTTTGTATATTAACAGCGTGCAGAACGTATTGTACACAGGCCATTGATTTCCGATGTGATACGATACATATCTCAACTGGCCTACTTGTCTTGTCCTACTGAAACACTAGGGTGATGTCTGAAAGGTTGTTGCTTACTGATGCTCCCCTTCTGCCACACAACCCCCACCCCCCTTCCTATCTCCTCCCGGCCGACCTAAAGCAGATGGGTCGCCCATTATGGGCCGTGGTTCTGCTTTAGGCTCCCTCCTGATTAACAGGGAGTTTTTACTTGCCACTGTCGCCATTGTGCTTTCACTAAGGGGGCCCAGGCTCTGGGCTCTGTTAAGCACCTGGAGACAATTACAGTGGGGAAAACAAGTATTTGAACCCCTGCCGATAATAGTAGGTGTATTTTAACAGTGAGAAACAGAATATATACAAAAAAATCCAGAAAACTGCATTTATGACTTAATTTAAATTTGATAAGTAGCAGAAAATAAGTATTTGAACCCCTAGCAAAACATGACTTAGTACTTGGTGGAATAACCCTTGTTGGCAAGCACAGACGTCAGACTTTTCTTGTAGTTGGTCACCAGGTTTACACACATCTCAGGAGGGATTTTGGTCCACTCCTCTTTGCAGATCCTCTCCAAATGCTTAAGGTTGCGTTTTCAATTGGAGGGAATGAGGGAATGAGGTTCAAGCCCAATATTCCACGTTACATGGCCCCATCCATAGTCCCCTCGATGCAGTGGAGTCGTCCTGTACCCTTGGCAGAGAAACAGCCCCAAAGCATAATGTTTCCACCTCCATGCTTGACGGTGGGGATGGTGTCATATTCAGCATTCTTCCCCCTCCAAAAGCGGCAAGTCGAGTTGATGCCAAAGAGCTTGATTTTGGTCTCATCTGACCACATCCTGTCTCCCAATCCTCCTTAGAATCATTTAAGTGTTCATTGGCAAACTTCAGACGGCCCTGTACATGTGCTTCTTTGAGCAGGGGGACCTTGCGAGTGCTGCAGTACTTCAAACCATTTCGGCGTAGTGTGTTGCCAATGGTTTTCTTGGTGACTGTGGTCCCAGCTGCCTTGAGATCATTCACAAGCTCCCCCTGTGTAGTTCTGGGGTTATTCTGCACCTTTCGGATGATCACCGATACCGCACGAGGGGATATCTTGCATGGAGCCCCAGACCTAGAGCGATTGACAGTTGTTTGGTGTTGCTTCCATTACCGAATAATCACACCAATAGTTGTCTGCTTCTCACCAAGCTGCTTGCCGATGGTTTTGTAACCCATTCCAGCCTTGTGCAGGTCTACAATCTTATCTCTGACGTCCTTGGTCAACTCTTTGGTCTTGCCCATGGTGGTGAGGTTGAAGGTGTGAAGTATGATTCTTTGGACAGGTTTCTTTTATACACGTCACCAGTTGAGATCAGGTGCACCTTGTTAGGCCTAATGAGGACTAATCTGTGTGCTTCTTGGGCACATTACTGGTCATTGGGAGCCAGAATTCTTTCTGTTTGCTTGGGGGTTCAAATACTTATTTTCTGCATCAAATACAAATAGTCATAAATGTTATAAAATGCAGTTTTCTGGATTTGTTTGTTGATATTCTATTTCTCACTGTTAAAATACACCTACCATTACAATTATAGATCACACATTTCTTTGCAAGTGGCCAAATTTGCGAAATCGGCAGGGGTTGAAATACTTATTTTCCCTACTGTATATTGTTTTGGCGCTATATGAATTGAGTTGAATTGATGCTCGATGTATCGATGTTGGATGTGAAATATGTATGTTGCGGCCGTAAAACTTGCGAGTTTTCCACACACGGTGAGCGAGCGCATTGTCATGATGGAGCACCCAACTACCATTGCGTCACAGTTCAGGTTGTTTGCGCTGAATGTTCTCCCTCAGACGCCTTAGGACATTATAGTAGAACTCGGTGTTGAAAGTGTGACTGTGAGTGATGAATTGTTTCGGCCTTGGAGAGTGCGGACTCTTCCACTGTGAAGACTGCTGTTTGGTCTCTGGGTCGTAGCTGTAGACCCAACTCTCGTTACCGCAGATGATCCTCAACATGAAGTTTGGGTCAACCCGGGCCTGTTGACAGAAATCCTCGCAGACTTTAACCCGAGTTTACCACAGAATTTGATGTTTGCCCTCTGCTCAAGTTTGAGGTCCATAGAAAAATTGCAAATGAGCAAGTGCATGTGGTCACAAAAACGAGGTGTAACACAGGTCCTGATGTTGACAGTGTGAAGTGACTCATGAAAGTCACTGCTTGTTCCAGCTGCACACACATTACTGCGCCATGCTCTGTTTGTTCCCAACAGGAACAGTCTCTGAACTTTTTGATCGCATCTCGTATGATGCCGTGTATGATAGGGTTAGCTTGGTTAGATATGTCAGTGTTATTGGTGTTACTTTGGTGGTGATATTTTATTTGCCTTAAAAAAAAACATGGGGGTATATGATACATTCCTAAATACTTTGAAATACAGAAATATTTCTCAAGCTTTTCTTTCAGATTAAAATGCAATATCTCATCTGGTGTTGTTTGGTGCTCCTGTTAAGCCACTATTATCATGTTTTTTCCCATGAATATTTGCTTCACATAGGACCATGCTGGGAACAGCATGGTAGTTGTTGAAAATGGGAAAGTCTTAAAAAGCTCTAGAGACAAAACTCTGTCATAAATTTACATTTACATTTACATTTACATTTAGTCATTTAGCAGACGCTTTTGTCCAAAGCGACGTACAAGAGAGAGAACAGTCAAGCTAAGAGCAATAAAAAGCATGGTGTAACAATAAATACCACTTTACATGAGAATTAGAAAACAACGACCTAGAAAAAAGGAAAAAGAAGTGCAGGAATGTAACTGCTGAAGTGCAAGTTAAGCGCTAGTCAGGTGCCAGTAAGGAAGGGAGGTGCTCTCTGAAGAGTTGGGTCTTCAAAAGCTTCTTGAAGGTAGAGAGGGACGCCCCTGCTCTGGTAGTACTAGGCAGTTCGTTCCACTAACGTGGAACTACAAATGAGAATAGTCTGGATTGCCGTGCTTGCACAGACGGCAGTGCCAAACGACGCTCACTAGACGAGCGCAGCGTCCTGGATGTAACATTTGCCCTTACAAGAGCATTTAGGTAGGTGGGAGCAGAACCATCAAGCACTCTGTAGGCAAGCATAAGTGACTTGAACTTAATGCGAGCAGCTACTGGCAGCCAGTGAAGCTCAATGAGTAACGGGGTGACGTGTGCCCTTTTCGGTTGGTTGAACACCAGACGGGGTGACGTGTGCCCTTTTCGGTTGGTTGAACACCAGACGCGCCGCCGCGTTCTGGATCATCTGTAGTGGTTTCACCACGCAAGCCGGCAGGCCCGTTGCAGTAGTCCAGGCGGGAACTCACCAAGGTTTGCACCAGCAGCTGGGTGGCATACTGGGTTAGGTACGGCCTGATTTTGCGGATGTTGCATAGCGCAAAGCGGCACGACCTGGAGACAGAGGCGATGTGGGCCGTGAAGGTCAGTTGGTCATCAATAATGACCCCCAGGTTTCTTGCTGTTTTGGATGGAACAAGAGATAAAGAGTCAATATTGATATTGATGTTATGGTGGATGACCTGTTTGGCTGGGAAGACCATCAGCTCCGTTTTGGCCAGGTTCAGCTGAAGGTGGTGATTTTTCATCCATGTGGATATATCAGCCAGACAGTCCGAGATCCGCGCAGAGACCGTGGTGTCCTCAGGAGGGAAAGACAGAAACAGTTGAGTATCATCGGCATAACAGTGATAGGAAAACCCATGCGAGCGGATGATAGGGCCCAACGAGGTGGTGTAAATGGCAAAGAGAAGTGGTCCCATCACCGAGCCTTGGGGCACCCCAGTGGTGAGGAGGTGAGGTACAGACAGCTGACCTTGCCAAGACACGTTGAACGAGCGCCCAGTGAGGTAGGATTCAAACCAGGAGTGCGCATTTCCAGAAATGCCCATACTTGACAGTATGGACAGAAGGATGCGGTGGTTGACTGTATCAAACGCAGCTGATAAGTCAAGCAGGACAAGAGCCGAGGATTGAGCTGCTGCTCTAGCTGTTTTTAAGGCCTCCGTTACAGACAACAGGGCTGTTTCGGTGGAGTGACCGCTTTTGAATCCAGACTGGTTTGGATCGAGGAGATTGTTCTTTGACAGGAACTCTGTAACCTGTTTGGAAGCTGCCCTCTCAATGGTTTTAGAAAGGAGCGTGAGAAGTGAGACCGGTCGATAGTTTTCTACCTGAGTGGGATCGAGAGACGGCTTCTTGAGCAGCGGCGTTACCCGAGCCACTTTGAAATAAGAAGGAAATGTTCCAGAATTAAATGAAGCATTAATCACCTGTGTTATTGCCGGTGAGACGGCAGGCGATATGGCTTGAAGGATGTTGGATGGGATGGGGTCCCGCGGACATGTAGTTGGACGGCTGCCTGTTAGGATTTTGGAGACCTCACTCTCGCTGAGAGGGATGAAAGAAGGAAATGATGAGCCATTGACGGTTGCGCCCTTAGGGGGGGGAGACAGTTGGTCGAACTGTTTCCCGATGGCTGCCACTTTCTCTGTGAAAAAGGAAGCAAAGTTATCAGCAGTGAGGTTAGTAGCTGGGGGAGGAGGAGGAGGGTAGAGCAGAGTTTTGAAGGTGGAGAATAGTTTCCGAGCGTCAGTTGCACCGTTGATCTTGTCATTGAAAAAAGTCTTCTTAGCAGCAGTGATGCTGGATGAGAAGGAGGCCAGCAGTGTCTGGTAGCTTGCAAGATTGTCCAGTGCTGCAGATTTGTGCCACTTTCTCTCAGCCGCTCTGAGATTGGAGCGCTGCGTTCGGAGGGTATCACTCAGCCACGAATGAGACTGGGTAGATCGAGCAGGTCTGGTGGAAAGTGGACACAAACTGTCCAAGCATGAGCTCAGAGTGGAGCAGAGAGATTCTGTGGCATCATCGACACCTAGTGAGGAGAAAGTGGATAAAGGTGGAAGAGCAGAAGAAACCAGAGAGGAAATGTGGGTGGGAGAGAGGTTGCGGAGGTTGCGCCGGAACGAGACCATCGGAGGGGGGACAGAGGGTTGCTCAATGAGCCGAACATCGAAGCGAATGAAAAAGTGGTCGGAGAGATGCAGAGGGGTTACCGTTAGGTTGTCCGTGGTGCAGTTCCGAGCAAGGATGAGGTCAAGCTCTTTTCCTGCTTTGTGAGTTGGAGGAGTGGGGACCTGTTGTAGGTCGAACGAGTGAACCAGGGTCCGAAAGTCAGCTGAAATGCCTGAATGGATCCCAGTTGTTCTGTGTACTTTTCCCAAGATCATGCTTGTGGAAGAGGAATTCTATAAAAGGCCATTGAAAAAGTGACCTTGTGGTTGGTTTTAGACGTGCCTTCAGAGCTCTGTGTTGCCTTTGGATCAGTAGTTTATCCTGCTCATAGTACCCTCTGTCTGCCAGGGCAATGAAGCTCTATTGGGTTATCTTCCTAATCCTATCCAGGAGGCTAGTTTTTTTTAAGTGACACAAGTTCACCTCTCATGAACTCTTTTAGTTTCTCTCTTTTAGAACTGTAGTGTAGTTTGCATATGTATGTGTGTGTATATGCGTATATGCGTGTATATCCATCTGTCTAATTCAAATCACAGAAGTAATACCCTCATTTTATACTTACATTCATGTGTGAGAGAGAGAAAGAGATAGAGAAAGGGATGGATGGATGGATGGGCTGATCTCTCCAAGTATGTGAAGAGGGTGAACAGATTATCTTGGCGGTTATTCAACTAATCCCATAAATAGATTTTGGATGCCCGATGGACTCCAAGGAACGCAGCAGACAGACCATGTTTCTTCCAAGTGGGGATAAGACTTACTTAATCTTAAATTCAGAATCAACAATTGTCTGATTCCACGTTGCATAGACTCTCACACAAGGCTAAGCACATTAGAGTATTTATACGATACTTAAAGACTTCATGGTAGTTTGTCCTTTTTGCCGATTCTCTGTGGAAGTCATACAATGTTTTTGTGTATTTAAGATTATTATCTTACATTTTTTCTGTCTATTCAAGATAATTCCATTTGGGGTTGGGGACGGATGCTGTACAAATGTGATGTTATCATTGGCCTCCATCAATCAATGGCTCCATCAATATAAGTGCATTCAATAGCTGAATATTGGTTATGGCAAAGATTGTAGTGCTGTAAAAATCACATTGAGGAGGCACTTCCCTTTTTTACAGAAATGTCTGAGGGACATTTGGATGGCACCTGGGGTGGCCAACATTTAGAAAGTCCTGAAAGAGGCTACTGGCGTAGGAGCTAATGTTAAAGGCTCATTGATTTTAGAACAGTTGCCTAGCATTATTTGAATTTTGCAAAACCAATTTTCAAAATTTTCCTCAAGCTTATCTGAAGAGAGGACTTTGCTCATTCTAAATCAGTCGTTCTCAAAGTGTGGTCCGCGGACCACTGGTGGTCCGCCAGTGCCCCGTAATGGTCCGCGACGGCCAAAAGTAAATTATTGCGACATTTCTAACATACAACTCAGAACGAAGAGAACACAGTCAGTAGTAGCCAAATCTATTAAAGAGTTGCCTAATCTATTAACAAGGTCATGGATTGGTGGCTTAAGACAGGGACAATGAAAAGAAAATTAAATGAGAAAGCCCCTGACACAGACAGTAGGAGAAGGTGCAACGGCGAGATGGTTCAGCCGCAGTTGGCATCATCACGCCGCGGAGCTGCATTCAAACAGCGTTTTTTTCTCCCGCTGCGGAGACAGCAAGATGATAACTATATTCTGTGTTGTGTGACGGTAGATCATTTACAAATCTTAATTATGAAAAGTTGACTACTAGGATGGCTATATTAATGCCAGTCGGCTAGCCTTCTGTTGGTAGTGAATTAATGCGGTGGTGTGGTCGGTATGCGCATTGTTGTGTTTATTGGTTGTGTTGTGTGATACATTGGCGTGTCTGAGTGTGTGCTGGGAACATGAGGCTGTGAGCGAACTATAGTTTGTAACATAACCAAGTCACGCATGGAGCAGGGTTCCAGATGCTTTGCCTAGAGCTTGTCATAACTATATAACTAGCCTATCAGTATGTAAAAAAGGAGAGCCCACCCGCGAAAATCATGTGCCGCTAACAATTGTCTGGCGCCAGGTCTGGGTAGGAGGCCTGTTGTTCCGGAGATATACTATTTAGTTAGGTGGTCCGCAAGTTTTTTTTTATTAGCTAAGTGGTCCTTGGTCTGAAAAAGTTTGAGAAACACTGTTCTAAATATACCGCCCCATTTGCTTCCCAAAGTCCTTATTACACAGTGCAGAATGAACTATGTGGAACAGAATCCATGTTAGGTAACAAATATGGCACACACGGATACGCTCCAGCAATGCCTACTACTGCCCATAGGTTGTACTGCACTTTTGAACTGTGAACTATTAAATAACCCGCTCCACCGCACACACCCAGATAAAGATTACAGCCGTGTCACATCTTCATGTTTACACGCCTGCTGAGCGGCCGGCATCCGATTGGCCTTCTCACGGTAACAAGTTCACATCGCTGCTACACATGAGCCGTGACAGCGTGACCTTACGTGACACGGTGCCTCTGGTGCCATCGGCATGCCACCCTCTTTATTTAGATATCTGGCTCACGCTCACGGCCGCCGCACTGATCCCCCAGATCCCCTGCATCGTTAACAGAGTCCTCATATGGAACAGATCTTTAATTGGGCTCATTCGATAGGGCTGCTGATACCAGTTTACTACTTAGTCATAAGCTAATTTTTAATGTGTAATATGAATGTGTGTGTGTGTGTGTGTGTGTGTGTGTGTGTGTGTGTGTGTGGGTGGGGCGGCAGTGGTACAGGAGGTAAAGAAGGAGGTAAAGAAGTCGTTTAGTAATCAGAAGGTTGCTATGTGGTAAAATGTGTATACATATGTAAGTCGCTTTGGATAAAAGCGTCTGCTAAATGACTAAATGTGAAAGTAATGTAAATGTGTGTGTGTGTGTGTGTGTGTGTGTGTGTGTGTGTGTGTGTCAGTGAGTGTATGTGTAGCAGCCAAATGTTAAAGGTAACATAAGTATTATTGTTCCAATTCACAGCAATCTCACCACACTATAGTCCCTGATACTCCTAAATACTCAGTGTCCCCCTTGTTGTAGAGTACAGTATACTTACATACCTGTGCATGGGGGTGTAATGGGAGCCTGACGTGACCCCCGATTGGAGTGAGTTGGTGAGTGGTGTTTGGCAGAGCCCAGGGATCTGAGGCAGGGATTACTTTCTGGGGATGGATTAACGAGGATCTGCCTCTCGGCGGGGGCAGCTGGAGAATTAGCAACAGTGTGAGCCAGCAGGGCCCTGGAGCCTGATGGCCCTGTAATTACTGGAATTAAACAAGAGGGAGAGTTATTAAAGGAGCTGAGGATGCAGCTTCTGTTTAGATAGAGAGAGGGATAGAGAGAGGGAAAGAGAGAGGGGGAGAGCAAAGGTACACAATAAGAAATGCGAAGGAGGTCTTATTTTAATCTACTACCGGGGATGAAAATGTTTTTTGATAATAAGACAGCATAAGACTCAGTTGGTGCTTGTTTCTGATTTTTTTGTGATTTAGAGGTTTTTTTAGGCCTGCTTTTTAGTAAATGAATTACCCCTCATGTTAAACACATCATACCTCTGAGAACGTCATCAGTGTGCATAGGACTGTGTGGGGAAGAGAAGGAGTGACAGCATGAAAGAAGCGCACGCACTTACACATGCTCAGCATCTCTTGATGGTGTAAAACTCAAGAGAGAGGCAAACCCTTCCGGACTTGTAGCTCTATAATACGAGCTACGAGCCAATGACTGCCAATTTATTCACCAGTGTATCTTAAAAGAGATCCGTGCCTGTGGATTTGCATTACAAATTACCCAGCTGGCTCCCCCCATATATTAAACATAATCTGGCTTCTGTTTATTTATTAATGTGTCTCTCCATCCCCCCCGCCTTTCTATCTTTCCTAACCTCTCTGCTTCCTTCGTTCTCTCCTTAGCTGACTCAGAGGACCCCCCCCCATAGGATCTAGCCGTTTCTCACCATGAATGTCGCCGTGTCACCCATGGCCAGCGAGGCCGCCTCGCCCATGATCACCTCCGTCACCCCCACCCTGGAGCCCAGCCCTAGGGAGGAGGAGCCCAGCCCAGCCGAGACCAGCAGCAGCAACGGGGCGGCGGAGATGCACGCCGCCCAGGTGTCCTACCCCGGGCGCAGCAGGTACCAGAAGCCCCCGCCCTTGCACACGGGGGCGGACTGGAAGGTGGTGCTTCACCTGCCCGAGATCGAGACCTGGCTGAGGGCCACCACGGACAGGGTGCGGGACCTCACCCACTATGTGCACCAGGACTCCCAAAACAAGCACGTGGACGTGCATCTGGTGCAACTCAAGGTAGGGATTTCTCCCCTTCATGGTTTGACACCCTCTGGTCACCTCTCTGAGGCCAAGCGTGTTCTCAGTTTAGAACCATCACAGATGAAACCCACAGACTTGGCCCAGACTCTAGCTTTGTACATGGAAGAGGTCCTCCAGCGGGTCAAAGGTGACCATCTGTCTTCAAACTGGGCTTCAGAAAGATGGCCTCTGGGCCAGTGTGCCTAGTAATGTTGTTGGCCGAATTCCCTCGGGCGTGCCCAAGCAACCTTTGACCCCTCTTTAATGCCCTCTGCCCTCAACTGATAGAGGTGACATTCACTGAGAGGGGACAAAGAGGGGTATGACCCATGAAAAAAGGGAACATCTTAGGGGTGGGGAACGTTGCTAAGTCCGTACCTCTATTTTGCTGTGACAAAGCCAGTTTTCTGTTGATTAGTTAGTTGATTAGTTAGTTACGTGTTGTGTTTCCTCATCGCTTGTGACTGGTATACCCTGTTCACTTGGTTAAGAATATGCGTCTTGTCTGTGATTTTAGAAACCTTGTAAACCAGATCAGTACATGAACCTATGAGGCGCCAAGTATAACAGACGTTAATTTGTATACAGAACACATTCTGTGCTGCGATGGGCTCTCGTTTATTACACGATCATGTAACGCCATACTGCCTTTTGTCCACAAAAAACACAAACACGTTAGCATTGTGTCCATGGAATATTGAAGAGAGCACATTCTTTCATACAAAAAAAACAAAACCAGATGATTCATGTTGTACACTGAATTGACTGTTTATGGACAAAAGGCAAAATGCAGAATGGACTAAATAAACTCATATTTATAAACAAAAGTAATTCTGTAATTCACGACAATAAATCCTCCGTTTTGTTTTCTGGTTCTGTTCTGTTTTGTTATCACAGAATACGTTCTGTATACGAAATAAGGTCTGTTTCTCTCGGCGCCCCATATGTATGAACCCTCCTGACCTCACCTGGGGACAGTTGAGGATTAATCTGTCTGTCTGTGCAGATTCATTTATCGCAAACCAATACCGATATCAATACCAGCCGTAGAGGCTGTTTGGAATATCTCTGATGTGGGATTAAGTGAGCTTCAATCAGATCAATCCACCAGCAGCGTGAGCTGGGACTGAATGGGATTGGATTGGAACGGTCATCAACCAGCTCTTTAATTAACACAGGGCTGACTATCTGGTTGAGTTAGGGGTGAGGTCACTGCACGCTAACCCCCTCCAATGTAGAACACCAAAACTGTGTGGCGAATTTCATTGACCAAGTCATAGCACAACATCTTTGTTGTCATTGTTGTCAATATAATTTTATTATATTATTATCATATATGTTGTTATTGATTTTATGCCACTGAAATATATGGTTTTTAAATGTGTTGTCCGGAAACTAGAGTAGCCTGCTGGAAACTTTGAACTTTAAACTTTATTGACTTAGCTCTCTAATGGGCATAAGCACTCTCATTTCAACAGTGCTGACTCTGGAACAGCATTATCAGTCAGCCTTTTTTGGAAATGGCTCTATATTGTTGACGTCTTAGTCCGGTGACTGAGGAACTGAGACATTCCTCCCAACCCCGGCAATGGCCCTGCTAGGCTAGCATATTAGCACACAAAGCTAACACTTCTCAGTACAAGAGCTCTGTTCCCGAAGAGATTGGCGTAGCTGGGCTGATCATCTCTGTGGTAATGATTACGCCGTCTGATCTTAGTGTACGCTGTGTTTTAATCCTCTCGGGTCATGCTTGGCAGGGCTGTGGCCAGTGATGTAATGTGTGGGTGCTGGCGTTGGAGGTGGTGGGGGAACTGATACCAGCGGAGGAGACGATAAACAAAAATGAAAAGAAATTGGTGTTTTTGAAGGAGGTGATTACATCATCTAATGCAATGTAGTGACATTGCAGATTACATCAAGTCATTCAGCGGATACATTTGTTTACATCTCCTTTGTAGGCATGTGTTTTATCAGGATTTGGGCTCTGTGTCAACTCAATGACTTTAGCCTAGCTAAGACTGTATGCAGTAGTTTCCCCTTTATGGCCTTAGGTCTTTGTGATGCACTAAAAAAAAAGTTTAAGAAAGTTCTAAGCGTAGTCCTCTAAAAAAAAAAAAAAAAAAATCTTATCAAGATGTTTCTTTCTCCTATATGGTGTTGAAGGTTTTCATTGTAGCCCTGTATGGAGCTTGGTCTCTTTAAGCAATGCAGGATAATCCCATCTTGTTCCATGCCTGCTTTCTCTCTCCTCTGATTGTGCTGTAGACCCGCCGGCCGGCTCTGCACATTCACTCTACACCAGTGTCTACATCTAAATTCAGAAAGCATGTTACATAACTGTCTTTTTTTTGGTTTTAGTGGAAGGGCATCATTCATTCATGAATGTCTTTTCAAGTTAAGAGTTTTAAAAGGCTACCAGGGACCCCCCACCCCCCCCTAAGACGTTGTGTTTACGTTGCTTGTATGTTGGGTCTACATTTGTGTTTGTGTGTTGGGTGTAAATTTTCACCAAAAGTGTCTCATCCCAGCCCAGCCCATCTAATTAATGATACTGCCTTCCTTAAAATGCTGAGGGCCCACTTAACTCCTGAATAAACCATTTTTTTTCACCACTCTCTATCACTTCCCATTAGTTTCTCTTATGTAATTTTGTAGTGCTTAAATGCACAATAATGCATAAATTAGCCATCTCCGTGCTTCTGTGCTATTAAATATAGATGTTTGAGTTATGCAACGGGGTCGACAGGAGCGTGCACAGGGCACGTGCTGAGCTAAATATGGATGCCGCTTGTGTGTTTGATCACACAAGGCTTCAAAAGAAGCAAAACACAGTGAAATCTCTTATGGGTAAGCTGGAGGTTGGGTTGTTGTTGTTGAGACTTGAGTCGTGAATGTGTGTGCCTCCATGTAGGGGTGAAGGCAGGACAGGGTGGTGTGTGTGTGTGTGTGTGTGTGTGGACACCACTGTTCCCCCGTAACAAACACATCTGCCAGTCATAACAACAGCAACAACAAAAAAATCAAGTTCAAGTTGGTCATTGGAGCAGAAAAACAGGTGCATTCAGTGCTTAAATTGCATTACTGCTTGCTCCCAAAATAAAGTGCTGGTGCACCATAGTTTTTTTTTTGGTGGTTGTTTTTTTTTGGGAGGAGGAGGAAGTGGGCACACCGCAGTGACTGATGTCAGGGTCTTTTAATAACCGTCATGGCCAACTTGCTGCCGGGAGAGCTCTTGGATGTGCTTAATAAATCATGGCCGTGAGGATGGAGTCTAAAGAGGAAGGATCACATTCAGCCAGGGTAGACCTGAGTCACCATTTCATCATCCACCACAGCATTTACCATCACCTCACCTCCACCAGGACTGTTACTACATGACTCAAATTCATCATTTTATTTGGTCTAAATGGATACATATGGATATGCTAGTCCTGACAGGTTGACTAGCATTAGTATTATGGTGCATTCTCATTGGATCTCCTAACTAACTGGAGCTTGTACCTTACTTGTAAGTTGCTTTGGATAAAAGTGTCTTCCAAATGAAAACATGTAGATGTAAATAAGCACAGCTGATTTATGGAAATTAAATTGGCGAGCGAGATGGAAAGATTAATAGATGAATAGCTAAATGTTGTTTTGTCTGTGAGAGCTGGTGTCTTTTAAAAGGGGGGAGAGATGGCCACCTATCTCTGGGCCTCCTGAAGAGGTGGCATTGTTTGCCTGAAGACTCCAGACCACGTGACCTTCTGAATCCAGATCTGGGCTCTGAGTGTGACTGATGTCTTTGTGTCGCTGATTCCCACGAGACAATGACTCAATGTGGCTCACGGTGTGTGTGTGTGTGTGTGTGTGTGTGTGTGTGTGTGTGTGTGTGTGTGTGTGTGTGTGTTCTGTGCCAGGGCCTCTGCATATTCTCTCCCCAAAACCCAGACAGAAACATTAAGACATGACATCAGCAACAAATTGCCCTCTAAAATAGATCAGGAATCATGGCCTACATTGAGGAGAGTCAGAGGCAGCCTCTGTTTGACTTTCATAGCTCTTTGCGTGTGCAGAATCTCGCTAGTGTTGTGGTCATCAGAGACTCTACAGATCAAACTAATCTAATTCCCTATTCAGCGTTAACGTTTCCTCTCATTTGCCTCTCATTTTTCCTCTCATTTTTTCACTCTCTGTCTCACTCGCTTTTTCTCTCGTTGTCAACTCAGTTTTCTTTCTCTTCCACCCTTTTCTTTTGCCATCGGTAATGACATAAGATGTCTGCCTAGGCAAGCTCTGGTACTTCCCTGGCTGTCTCTGTATCTGTCAACAACACCCACACACAAACACACACACACACACACACACACACACACACACTGCTCTTTCTGTCTTTCAAGCAAATCTCTTAATCTGCCTTCAACTGTTTTTCCTCAATCTATTTAAGGTTTACCCGCCTCGCTTCAATCGTGGCCACCCGCTCCTCTGTAATCAATACCTTGAATTTATGACCACTAATAGCAGAACCAAATCATTTCTGATATCATATGTTTACATGTTTGAAATGTAGAGTGCATAACCGCTGACGATGTGTCGACGCTGCGCACTAATTATACGATTTAAGGTTAGTTATAGTTTTAGTTTGTGAATATTCTGCTATTTTCCAACATGTCTTTGTCAGGCTGTGTAAATGCGGTAGGCAGCCTCAGGCTTGCTGACATGAAAGGGGAAGAGGGGTTGAGCGTTTGTTTGGAAACATCCTTTGCTCTGTGTCGGCCTGCCACCTA
>NC_045165.1:9882997-9897997 GCF_900700415.2 Clupea harengus
TAAAGATCTGCATATTTTTCTCACTGAGGTAAGGGCTAAAAGGTGGGTCATCAGCTCCTGGGGGTTTTGTCTGAAATAGAGCCTGATACAGTATGGTGTCCATTCGTCTTGGCTGTTGGCTCATCAGAGGCGTCCCTCATGCGTGTCTAAATTAAGAGATATGTGAGAGGTGGCATTGAAGCACTGCTCGAGCTCAACGCTGTCTGCTGCCAAGGGTTCAGAGTGTGACCCAAAGGTCCAGTGTGCACAAAACCAGCAACTAGTGTATTGGAGCTAACTGTCTTAGAAAATATCATACCTGCTAAAGTCTGACCTCTGGTGTTCAAGCAGAGAACTGCATTTCATGTCCCAGGGAATTTTCACCACAAGGAGGCCTGCTAGTTCCTCATATGAAGTGACATTCTGCTTTTCAGGGAGGGCTCTGGGAAATGATGATCTAACACCCCTATAGCTTGCATTCTAATAATACAGCATGTTAGATAGTAGAAGACAAAGAAGTTTTGATTACATATCAGTAGTTGTTTTGGCCTGTCGGTTCTGTATTTTACAATGTGGAGGTACGCTGGGAGAATTACAACAGTATTGTCAATGCAGAGTGGCTGGAGACAATACACCAGTGTTGTTTTTCTGTCAGGCGCTAATAAGATCTAATAAGATCAAAGACGGGGCCAATTGTTCAGACAGACACAGTGAGTGACGTGTGTGTGTGTGGGGGGAGGGTGGATGTGGGGGGCTGATGGGTCCTTCCAGCATCTCCCCAGGAAAAGTTGCCCTTGACCCTCCATACCCCCCCCCCCCCCCCCCCATACTGTCCCCTCTGGCTGGGTGTTGGGCTATTCACATTGACACCCACACGAGTGAGTGACTGTGTGAGTGTGTATGTGTGTGTGTCTGTGAGGTCAAAGCCCAAAATAGCCCCTTGGTGTTGTCAGGGAGCCCCTCCTTTAGAGAAGAGCAGAGAACGAGGTCAGCTATGAGGGGAGGGAAGAGATAGAGTGAGTGACAGAGAGAGAGAGAAAGAAAGGAAAGCGTGGAAGAGAGAGCTATCTACAACATGAGGGGAAAGTACTGTCACTGAAGACATTGCTTCACTCAGCACAACCTAATTTGCCCGTTAGCTGCGCTTTAATGATTTTGACCTCGCCGCAGTAGTACAGGTAAGAACAACGCTGACCTTCAGTTGAAGCATGTGGGTAGTTCGGTATTTGCGTCTGCATGCTTTACAGCGGTCCATTACTAAAGACTCTCAGAGACCGTATGCCAAGGTGTGTCTGGGTTGAAGCTTCTAAGGTTTGTGTGAAGGATTGGCACTTTGAACAGGGTCAGTATATGAGTTTTACAGTAGAGTGCAATGTCACAAATATGTGTAGTTTCAAACAGCTTTGCAATGGCATGACAAAACGACTGCACCCGAGGAGTGCTGGAGGTTTCTGTCATTTCTCCGTGTCTTTGGTGGTTGAGACTGAATGAATGGTGTAGGTGCAGTGGCGAAAACACAAGAACAAATGAATGACTATGATGAAATGATAGCTAGGGGGAAAAAAAGCAGAACGGATTTCTCTTAATGCTAAGTTTCTAAGCCTGCAATATCATTATAATCACAAAATGGGATGTGTTTGTGTGCGAGTGTGTGTGTGTGCGTGTGTGTGTTTGTGTGTGTGCGCATTTGTGCCTTTGTCATTAATTCTGTGGTGCACATGGTGTTCAGAGGACAGCTGTAGTCTGCGGCTGCAGTCAGACCTCTCAGCCACTGTGATTTAACAGACGTGTTGACTTCAGGGTTCACTCAGCAGTTCCTATTGAAACCACGCTGTGGACTGCAACGGCTTTAAACCCCTGTGAACATGCATGCAGGTACCGAGGCACTGTTGGTCGGTTGGATCTAGTTTCTGTCCAGTGTTAATTGCCTACTTTTGTCATCACTAATTACCTAGTCTGACTTTAGCTCTTTGTAGTTGATCTCGTGATATAATTCTGCAGCGCATACAGTTAATTGGGGCAGAGTGACGTTGTGTATTGCATATTTATATATCTGGGAGTTGGTTGTGAGCTTCTCATTATTTTCATATTTGTAGATGATTATATTGCTGTTTGGTGTATTGACAGTTCATTAGCTCCTTGTGGATAAAACTCATGGCAAGGCGGTAGCGTTGCTGAGTCATTCACACAAAATAGGGAGGAAACTGTAGCCTTGCTGCACACTCTGCATGTAACTTAACCCTTACTTAACCCTTTATCTACTATTACCTTACAAACATCTCTCCGTCTCCCTCCCTCTCTCTCTCTCTCTCTCTCTCTCTCTCTCTCTCTGCTTTTTGAGTATACAGTCTTACCTGTCTCTCATACAGTACTGTGTGTTTATTTTTGAGTTCACCGAGTTGCAGACATTGGCAGGAGTAGTGACGGGGTGCTTTATCTTTCCGCCCGCGTGTTTGACCTACATTCAGAGATGCCGCGTTTATTTCGGGCACCTGAAAGTAACGAGTGGCCCGACATGCTGCAGTTGTTGTTATTGCGTTGTTAAGGAGCTCCTGTTTCCTCCATGTACTGCGCTACTATGGTAAGATGTGAAAGCCGCTCAAGATCCTGTGCATAGGTCCCTCACCTGCTGTGTGGTGTGGTACATCATAAGTGCGTGTTCAGTTGATAGTAGCGGTGTGGCCGGTGCTAATGCTGTTAGCACGCGGGGGCCAAGTGTGGGACCCCCAGGAGGTCCTGTTAAGTGAGGTCCCGGGAGAGAGGCGTTATGAAAGAGAGGGGCATCTGTCCAAGAGGGGGAACAGCTGATCCCCCTCACTCCCTGACCCCCCAGCTTGGGGGTGGTGGGTACACGGTTGAGGAGGTCGAGGGGGAAGGGTGGCGTTGTTGAAAGGCTGCTGTTGCTCCAGCAACCCCCAAAACAAGGAAGTAAACAAGATTAGGGCATGGAGAAAGTTGCTGCACTCCCACAAAAGATACAATTTGATATTAATCTAGGCAGACAATTCTAGTCTCGCTGTGTCTCCGACAGATGAAAATATGAAAATGATAATGAAGGCTTCTCTTCAACTGATGTTGTTTTTGACTGGTACACTAAAAAAAGGGCTGTGTTGGAAACAGGCATCTGAGATGGGTCTAGTCCTCAGATGACTCTGGATGTGTCAATTAGCCCCACCCCCCTCCCCCCTAAAATGTCACCACTGATTAAAGCCCATGTGGTGCACGAGGAGTCAGCACGCTGTAGTCCAGTGACTTAAAGCCCAAAACATGCCCCATATACCCCAACTTCTGACTCCCCAGAAGACTAAAGGAAACTGAAGATGAAATATCTCACACAGAGTCCAGCACTACAGCACAGACGGGAGTTAACAGATGGAGGAGATTTCAACATGTAGCGCTCTGATTAGACAAATGTTGCTCTGTTCCTCTAAGGGGTAAAATCAGTGCACTCAAGCCTTATCTCCAGTACTGAAAAACAAAAACACATTCCTCTTTCACTGCCCTGAAGTTCACCACTGAAGTCACTTGCTAAGACCTCCAGACGTTCCCTTTGCCTTGGATGTGATGACGGCAGTGGGAACAGATGCGACTCCAAGCATGAATAGATGTGACATTAAGAGCAGCCACTGTGGTGTTGTCACCGTGGTAATAGGGGATGTTTGAGGGTTGATATTCTCAGCTCAGACCCGTTGTCTACAATCTCTGAAAGCCCTGAGAAGTGTTGCCAGCAGCTGTGTGTGTGTGTGTGTGTGTGCGTGTGTGTGTGTGTGTGTGTGTGTATGTGTATATATGTGAATATGTGTGTGTGTGTGTGTGTGTGTGTGTGTGTGTGTGTGTGTGTGTGCGTGTGCGCATAAGACAGATGACATTGGGTGGGTCTGCCTGGCCCCACTTCTGACTGAATTAGCTGCTCTTTTCCCTGGCTCTGCACATGGCCGGCTCCACACTGTCCCACTGTGCCGACTCCACCAGGGCTCTCTAATTATGTCCGCCGTCGACCTCCACAGTCATGCCCGTCCTCTTTCTGTTCCATCTCATAAATGCCTGGCGGTCGCTGCTCTGCACGTCCTCCTGTGTTAGTCTGAATGGTGACTTTCGTTCTGTGTGTCCATGTGTGTCCATGTGTGTCCGAGACACAGAAAACAATAGAATTCAAGTAATGCTTTAAAACGATACAGTAACAGAGAGAGGATTCTGAGCTGTGACACATAACATGTTTACAATGAGCAATACGTAACTCACATTACATCATAAACTTCTATTTTAACTCTTGCACATGGATACTGCACATCCACACATGTATCAGCCTTGGCCTCAGTTACATAGAGTAACTTGACAGCACATGTTTCTCCCCAGAATAGCCCTGTATATCTGTCTCTGTCTGGTGCTTTTCTCATGCAGCATTTAATTGAACTCCTAGCGAGCCACCAGCCACCAGCCCCCAAATAAATTTTTTTTTTTTTTAGGCTGATGTCTGCATCATCATCATGGTCACTATGGTCATCCTGTTCTGCTGGCTCTCTCCTGTGTCAGTGATCTTCAATAGACATGTAGGAGATGGTAATGAATGGATATGAATGATGTATGTCTTTTGGAGGGTTGTAGAGCTCAGCTATGTAAGAAATATTAGACCTGCGAACGTTGGGGTGGCCCGTTCAAATCAACGGAACTTTTTGGAACATTCTGAAGAGCCGTATAATTAACCATATTATTGCACCCCTCAAAGTGATCCTGCCAACTTGATCAGTTTTCCTGCAAATCCTCTCCTGCAGAACTGCAACCCCATACAACCTGGACAATTGATGTAATGTGTGACTGGGGTTTGTTTGAACCATGCAGACCTTTCTGTTGTTTTGCTCTCGGTCATTACTCACTGTCCATGTGGCCCTGACTCACGCTGTCCATCAGGAGGCAGGGCAGAACCCACGGCACTGGCTGTTCTCTTTCTGCTTCTGCTTTCAATGCCTCGGAGGGACCTGGAGATGTTTTGACTGAGGTGTTTATATATTTCTGTCCATTTCTCGGGCGAATTAGCTCCGGAGATGTAAGTAGCTCAGTTAAATTGTTCAACCTCACTTCAAAAGGTAGTGTTGCAACAGTTGAGTGTCGAATGTAGTATTGTTGACCTGCTGCATATTGCAGGGGGTTGAAGGACTGGGTATTGTGAGTCGGTGGAGTGTTGCACCATAGCAGTAGAATGTGAGAGTGTGTCATGTAAAATTCTTTTTGAACCTTTTGGTGTTTTGTGCATTATTCTCCAGTAGACTTCTTTTTGAAGTTGTACAATTATCCGAGGAATTTTCATTCCTGTGAAAAGACTGATTAACTGAATCTTTTCAGTGCCCTAACTTTAGGAACAACCTCTTCTTCCCCTGCTGCGAATGTTGAAGTAGAAATGAGTCAGACATCTTGCTATGGTATTACACCTGTCTTGTAAATCACAGGCTGCATTGACTGAATGTTTTCATCTCAAGTCCTTGTGCTTCCCCAAACCCACGCCTTTCGAGAGAGCTGTTACGTGCCGATTACACTTTGAAGTGAGCAAGACCTCAATTTAGACCCTCTAGCAGTTCAAAAGCACCACTGCAAAACACAATAATACACCTGTGTGATCTGAAATATGTAACCCTGATTTCAACACTTCATAAATATTAGCTCATGGCAGAAGGAGATGTTGAAGGTGTTGATTTGCACCCCATGTAGCCACGCAACTTTCAATTTTTCTGTTTCTCATGTATGCTGTCTTTTTATATACCTCTCTCTCTCTCTCTCTCTCTCTCCCTTTTTCCTCTCTATCTGTCTCTCCATCAGGACATCTGTGAGGACATCTCGGACCACGTGGAGCAGATCCACGCTCTCCTGGAGACTGAGTTCTCCCTGAAGCTGCTGTCCTACTCCGTGAATATCATCGTGGACATCCGCAGTGTGCAGCTCCTGTGGCACCAGCTGCGCGTGTCCGTACTCGTGCTGAAGGAGAGACTCCTGCAGGGCCTGCAGGACTCCAACGGAAACTACACCCGCCAGACCGACATCCTTCAGGCCTTCTCACAGGACCACGACGAGGTGAGTCCCCCGTCCCCCCTCCGTCCCCCCTCCACATCCTCTGAACAACCAGCGCCTTTCTGAGTGCAAGTTGTGGACTCCCATTTGAAACCTGCTCATTTGTCATGTCAAGGGGGGTTTCAAATGTAAGGAAACCCCCGGAACCAGACACACCTCAGAATAAGATTTGCTTGTTAGATTGCATCAGTCATCGTTTAACATGAACAAGCTATGTCAAACTTTCAAACAAATGCAGGTCAGTTCTTGAGTTCACTGACGTGACGCTATTGCAATGCTGGTCAAATATAATAGTGTCCTACATACATGTCCTTCAAAGTATTTATCTAAACATTTGGGGCTGAAATAGGCCTCTAGACATAGCTTTGATAATGGCTTTTTTTATTATTAAAACCCTATGTTAGGGCATAACTTTGAATGAACATCACACCCTTTCTTGCTGTGGTCTAATGAATATTTCCCTCCAGACTCGCCTGGACGCTCTGACTGAGGAAGACGACTCAGGGCAGTTGACCATCAAGTGCAGCCGGGACTACTTCTCTCTGGACTGCGGCATCACTGCCTACGAGCTGAGCGACTACAGCCCCAGCGAGGACGCTGAGGGCCACGGCCGGGGTTCAGAGCCCCGCAGCCTGTACCCCGAGTTGGAGCGTGACCTTCCCGAGCTGCTGCAGAGCGTGGACCTGCTGACCATCGCGGCCAAGCAGCTGTCCTCCTCCAAACAAAGCCTAAGCGGAGAGACGAGCACAGAGCAGCCAAGCACCTCTACGGAGGGGCAGAACGCTTCGTCCAGAAAACCTCCTGTTACAGGAGACTCAACATCTGCACCCACAATGCAGTGTGGAAACCCTCAAGGGGAAAGTGCCCTCTCCAAACGCCACCTGCAGGGCAGCTTTAGTAACAAGGTGTCCCCCACCCAACCGTCCCTCCCGAAACGGGCCATGTTCCTCGAGGGGGATGCAGACGCCAACATGCAGAGGTCCACTCTGCCCAACACCCTGCAGTTCCAGGCCGACTTGAGCCGGAGCACCCCCTCTCTGCTGGACCCGCCAGATCGATCCAAATTCTGGCTGGACCTGGACTCTGTGTACCCCGGCAACGCAAGGCACTCCTATGAGAGCCTCAATGCCATGAACAAGAGGAACCTCCTGGCTAGCAGAGAGAGCACTTACCAGAGGCCACCTGTCCCGGGGGCGGCCCACATACCCCTGCAGAGGAGCTCATCAGAGGCAGGCCAAGGTGGCCCCAAACTGGATCATACCGCATCCACCAGTCCCCCAAAGGACCAAGTCCCACAGACTGGTCAGTACACACACTCAGACTCTGACAGCCCCTTGCCTGTCTCTCCAGACATTAACCCCTCAGACTTTGAGCACTGTGAGGACCTCTCCTCCTCCAGCCCCGAGGTACCACCTCTGTCCACAAAAGCCTCCCTGTTGATCGTCTCTCGGACTGGCACCAGGATATCTCGGGAGGACCCCAGCCCAAACGAGGAGCATTGGTACGGCTCGGACGAGTTCCTGGCCCTGCCATCCCAGCTAAGGAAGACCGAAATGCTGGCCATGAAGCTAGAGAGTCTGGCCAAGGTGCTTCCACAGAGGCTCACCCAAGAGCCCATCCAGGACGTGGACGACTGGGAGCTGACCGAGGCCAACCAGGACTGGGAGGGCTGCAGCAGCAGCAGTAGCCCTCAGCCTCCTTTGATTTCCATCCTGGCCTACAAGAAGCCATTTCTGGGGCGTCTGTCCCCGACCTCATCCAGCGACATCGCCCCATCTCTGGACGAGAGCATTGAGTCTGGGCCCCTCAGCGACCTACTGTCGGAGGATGAGCTGGGCTGGGGCGCCTCAGAGGCCAGGAGGAGGGGTACGTTTGCCACGTCATCCCCAGCCCCCAAACTGGAGGCCCAGTGCAAGCCAGTGATCCAGCAGCTGCTGGAAGACATCCAGCATCAGGACAACTACCAGGACATCTGGGGCAAGATTGAGGTAATTTAAAAAAAAAAGATTACAATTGTCCATTTTCATGTTAGAAGTTTATATAGGGCAAATCAGCGCTATTGACATCTGCGATAATTAGTCATTTCAATGTTATGTATTATTTTCAAATTACTGTAATTATTGCAGATTGTACTATAACCTTGTTGCTGTGAATCTAATATTTAGTTTGGCTTTAATCACTGCATGCCTTACTATGCAGTTATTATTCAGACAATCAATACTCTTTTTACATTCTAAAGATTTAAATGTACTCTATACAGTCCTATCACTTGTACAATATCTTGTACATGTTTGTAACAAGATATCATGGTGTGTATTTACCTGAATCTACCTCAGACAAAGGCTTTGAAGCTTTTATGGGCTGGCATGTTACTAAGACTGCTAAGTGTATTATTTCAGGGTCAGATTCATCAAATTAGACAAACAAACAAGAGCACCCTCACTGCAATCGTAATCCTGTTATCTAATAATCCAGCGCTGCACTTCATGCTTGGCTTATCCTGCCCCGTTCCTCCACGGTTATCACATAGAGGACTGTCACCGCCGTTGACACTGCGGTTCTCAGAAAAACTCTTCTCTCTCTCACTCCAATTCAGACGAGCAATTAAACAATTAGCCCAATAATGAAGAACATGCAATCAAAGGGCTGTAAAGGAGCCCACGGCTGGGATAATTGATGATTTGAAGACAGCCGGAGAATGTGCCGGATGACACTCCAGGAGCTCATTTAGCGAGTGTGTGCTAACTCACAAGAGCGACCCCTGAATAGAAAAACATCTCAGCTATGCTCCCCGCCTCGCCTCGCCCCCCACTCCCACTCTCACCCATGCTTCAAGTCGGCAAAATGAGAATAACGAATAATACCCAACCAACACAACAGTGGCTACATAGCAATATCAATTTGCATTTTGGCCTACATGTTGTTGAGTTATTTTTAACCTTTAATTTCCCTTAGTGGCTTTGAGAGTGCTAATCTTAGTTTAAATGACATGCCCCCCATGCCGTGAGGCATAGGCAGCATTGTTGTGCTGGTTGAGTGGTTATTGTCGCCATCTGCTGGTGAGGCATTGACATAGCACACATATATTTCCCCAGCTTCTGCTTTTAGGCCTATACCCAAGTCATTGATGATAGCCAGTAAAACATGATCTGTTGTTGTTTAGAGTGTTCATTCATAATTGCAGTATAATGCAATTCTTATTTATAAACAAATTGTTCTCTTCATATGTGTGTGCGATTAGTGTAAATAGGATAGGGGAAGTTTTTTCATTTTTTCATAAAGAGATAAAATACAAACACACCGTCTACCTGAAACCATCATGCAGGGAAAGCACCAATAACCTTCCTCCTCTAGTGCCCTTCTGGGCTTCTTTTTCAGCTGTCTGGAAACACAAAATTATTTTCTCATGAGTGAGGGAGTGAGAAGGGGAGTGAGTGAGTGAGTGAGTGTCCCCTTTGCCACGGTTGCCCCAGGCTTGCTCCCAGGGCTCCTCTGTCACAGTCACAGTCTTTTGGTGTGCCTCATGAAAAAGGATGAAAAAGGAGTGTGTGCTGAAAGTCATGTAAGGGCATCGCACCTGGAGCCGGAGACAAGAGGATTACATTCAGCACTATTGTGGTTTCCCCTGAATTAAAATATCAAGGGAATGTAAAATGGGTGGTGGGACAGTGAGATAGGGGAGAGAGAGACAGAGAGAGACAGAGAGAGCAGAAGGTCAAATATAGAGACAGACTAAAGGGAGATAAAAGAAAAAATTAAGAGAGACTGAAAAATTGGGAGACAGTGAGAGTACTTTGAAGCAGAGAGAAAATGATATATGAACAAGTAACTAAAAGGATAGAGAAAGAAAGAAAGAAAGAAAAAAAGAAAGAAAGAAAGAAAGATCGAGGTACAATATCTCCTAATGTTCACTGAGTGAGTTGTGCAGGGACAGTGAGACAGGACGAGAGAGGAGAGAGAGAGAGAGAGAGAGAGAGCAGAAGGTCAAATATAGAGACAGAATAAAGGGAGAGAAAAGAAAAAATCAAAAGAGAGACTGAAAAATTGGGAGAGTGAGAGTACTTTGAAGCAGAGAGAAAATGATATATGAACAAGGAACTAAAAGGATAAAGAAAGAAAGAAAGAAAAAAAGAAAGAAAGAAAGATCGAGGTACAATATCTCCTAATGTTCACTGAGTGAGTTGTGCAGGGATAGAGGGGCAGTATGAATCCTGGTGCGTAGGGATGTGGGTAGGCAGGCGGCGGGCAGATGGGTGTGGTGGCGGCAGCGGCGGCGGCATCGGCATTGGCGATAGCGGCAGCACCTGAGCTGATGCGTGTCACAGTGGGGAGCTGATTGATTACATTAGCATGCGGGCCCCTGTGGATGACTTCATCCTCATGGCAACAGACAGCTGGCAGCTGAAGGCTCGGCCAGGGCCGTCTCAGGGGCCCAACCATGTGTGACGCGACAAGACTCTCCGTCTCTCCCCTCTCTCTCCCTCTGTCTCTCTCAATCTCTCTCTCTCTCCCTCTGTGTTTCTCCCTCTTTCTCTCTTCCTCTCCCTCTGTCTGTCTCTACCCTGTCTCCTCTCTCTCTCTCTTTATCTCTCACTCTCTGTCTCCCTCTTTCTTTCTCTCTCCCTCATACCTCTCCCTCTGTCTGTGTCTGTCCCTCTATTGCCGGGCTTATTCATCTCTCTCTTTCTGTTGATGGTCATCTTTCTCTTCCAATCCCTTTGTGTATCTCATTATATCTCTCTTCTCTAGCTCTCTCCATTTTTATCCTTCCATCTTCTCTCTGTGTTTTTTTCTCTCTCTCATATCCTGTTTTGTGTCCCTCGCTCCTCTCCCTCGGTCGCTCCCTCTCCCTCTCTGAGTTGATGCCATGAGAAGATGTTTCTCCTCGTCTATGTTCCCTGCATCCACCCCCCCCCCCCCCCCCCCCCCCCCCCCCCAGCGTGCTGTCAGGTGACAGAGCCCCAGTGAGCGCTGCGACCGCTGGCTACATATTCATCTCCGCTGAGAGGCTCATCGAGGGGCGAGACGCTCCTAACGTCCCCCCCTCTCCACCCCACCCCACCCTGGGGAGACTCATGTAGCTCTGCAGTCTATTGATCTCCATTGACTGGTATAATCTATCTGCGGCGCTCGGCAGGCCTCTGCAGCTCTCATAGGTGACCTTGTGAAGGGAGGGTTTAATTAACGTTGCTTTTCAGGGGAGAAGGACATTTAAAAGAAAAAAAAAGGGTTGTGTTTGTGTAGATGTATAGATGTTTGTTTGAAAAGAGGCTTGAGGAGAGGGTGAGGGAAAATGGAGGGAGAGATTTGTGGTGAGTTGTAAATTAAAGAGATTCTGAGGCGGTGAAAGAAAGACGCAGGGAGAGAGGAGGAGAAAATGGGTGGATATGCTGTGAGGAGAACACATAGGGTGAGAAAAAAAGGAGGATGAATATCGCCAGAAAGAAAGAGAGATAGAAGAGCAATAGAGAGAGACTGATAGAGAGAGCAGCAAGAGGTGAAGAGAGAGAGAGAGAGAGAAGGAGTAGATTGAGAACAAAAGGCACAGAGTGCTGTCTGTGTAAGAGACACTGACAGGAAGGGAGAGATTTATCTTTGAGTGAGAGAGATAGCCAGAAAGAAAGAAAGAAAGAAAGAAAGAAAGTATAAAATGAAGATAGAGAGATAGAAAGACTGAAGAGAGAGTGTGCAAGAGAGAGAAAAATAGAGAGCCTGAGAGGGCCAAACCTGCCAACCCCCCTTCCCTCCCCTCCACCGTCACCCCCCCCCCCCCCCCCCCCCACTTCAACCCTGCTGGCCTGAACCTCCTCAGCCGTGGAGCCTTGGCTTTTGAGATGGCACTCTCTCTCTCTCTCTCTCTCTCTCTCTCTCTCTCTCTCTCTCTCTCTCTCTCTCTCTCCCCCTCTCTCTGCATGCCCTGCCCAGCATCACCTCTGATAGGGGAGCCCAGTCTTGCCCACATCAAAAGCCCAGCTCCCTCTGAAGTCCAAGGCCAAACAGTCAATAAATTATGGGGTTTGATTCGCGTCGGAGGAGAGGTCATTTATATCAATACCTTTGATTTTTGACCGGCGTCCGATAATGAGCGAGGGGCTATCTGCCATGGAGAAAAAAAAAATGCATGAAAAATATGATGAAATCGACTTTTCCCAGTGTCTGCCTTGGCTATGCATGAATGCCACTGCTGAAAGCGGCTTAATCAGGGGAAAGGGTTTCAGGCTCAATGCATCAGATTGGAGGAGCTCAGAGACATCTGATGTGTCAGAATTGCACGTCTTATGCCTTCCAATTAGTGAAGAATCTATTTGTAGAAAGACTTATTTTTTTTTTGGAGGAGGCCAGGCCCTAGGAGAACGTAGGAGAGAATGATTGCTTCCCTGCAGTCAACAGTTCCGCTTCAGTCCAGCAGATGGCAGTAGATGCACATGTCTGTTACGGTAGCTCTTTTCTTCTCTCAGATGGATCTCTAATAGATCAAGGGCAAGGCAAGGGGATTGAAATCTAACCGTCTCCCTATTGTGTGGTTTCCTGGTGTGGGTGAGTGCATGTGTGCCTGTGTGTGTGTGTGTGTGTGTGCGCAGTTAATGTTCCTCTCAACCAAGATCCAATGTTGTTTTTTCCTCTCAACTTTGTGGAAGTGTGACTCACAATCTGGTTCAAGTTTATTTGACTCACCCATCGAGAATGGGGCTCCTGCAATAGCAGCAACAGTAACAACTGTAGCTGCCATCTGGTGTTTCACCATCGTCTTGTCTCTGTCTCTGTCTCTGTCTCTGGTCTCTGCAGGGCTTCGTGAGTAAGCTAGACGAGTTCATCTGCTGGCTGACCGAGGCTCTGGAGACCACGGAGAACTGGACCCCACCCAAGGCAGAGGCGGAAAGCCTGAAGCTTTACCTGGAGACGCACCTTGTGAGTCTCAGCCGCCTCCATCAGACACGCGTGGCAGGGCGACGCACACCTAACCAGCACAGTGCTGAGATACACTGAGTGAAAGTAGTGTGTGTGGTTGTGTTGTGTTGTGTGATGTTGTGTTGTGTAGGTACACATAGGTGCCTTATATATGCCCACTCACACACATTCACACATACACATACACAAACACAGCATGCACACACTCATTCCAACAAATACTTCTTCACACACACAGACACACACAGACACACACAGACACACAGACACACATACACTCATAAAAAGCGGGAGATAAAGAGAGAGAGAGAGAAATGGAGAGAGCGATAATGGGGTGACAGATTTTTCTTTTCAAGCATTTCCTTCCGCTGTAAGCCTCCACGATGACCCTCTTCACATTTCTCTGCCGAACACTAGAAACACTAATACCAGTCTTCTCCTCACATAACGCTTACTAGCTCAGAAGTCGGACTGAATGTGCCTTTGTGTGTGTGTGTGTGTGTGTGTGTGTGTGTGTGTGTGTGTGTGTGTGTGTGTGTGTGTGTGTGAGAGAGAGAGTGAGAATGGTATATTGCTTCTGTTATAGACCAAAACAAATTTCCATCTTAGAGAAAATAACATTGGGTTTTATTAGGGATGAGTGTCAACCATTTGTATTGATTGAGAATTGCACTTTTGTGTCTTGTTTTTTTTTGCATGTTTTTGTGACTTTTTATCCCTCTCTCTTCCCATTTCACTCTCTTTACACACACACACACACACACACATACACACACACACACACACACACACACACACACACACACACACACACACACACAGAGACACACACACACACACACACACACACACACACACACACACACACACACACGCACGCACACACACAGACGCAGACACAAATAGTCATCTTCCAGAGACATCTCTGGGTGGTGTCTGAATATGGCATGCTGTCTGTATGTGTTTCTGTATTCATGGGTTTGAAGATCTGACTTTTGCCTATGAATGGGGTGTCATGGATACACTTCACTGTTTTGGTCTGTGTGTGTTTGTTTGTGTGCTTGTGTATACACGTGTTTGTCTGTGTGCGTGTGTTTGTGTGTGCACGTTCTTTCACAATTTTATGTTTGGTCTGGGAGTGCAGCTGGCATGGTTGGTGGGTGTTGGTGTGTGTGTGTGTGTGTGTGTGTGTGTGTGTGTGTGTGTGTGTGTGGGGGGGGGGGGGGGGTTGAATGGGCGAGCTGCTTTCCGGTGCCCATGGGAGAGCCCTAACGAGGGGGTGGGTGCGAGAGCAGAGGAGAGCAGAGAGAGAGAGAGAGAGAGAGAGAAAGAAAGAAATGAGAGGAGAGGAGAGGGAGAGAGGGTGGCTCTTTATGAGGCTTTGAGAGATGGCGCAAAATGAAACGGCTATTGATTGAGCTGGATGGCAGGCCCGGGTCTTTGAATCACATTAACGAGGCCACTCGGCACCAGTAGGGGGGTTGGAGGGGGGGAGGAGCAGTGCCACTCGGCACCAGTAGGGGGGTTGGAGGGGGTGAGAAGCAGTGCCTCACTCCCCCTTCATACAAGGGCTCACAGTCAGAGCCAGAGCCCAGAGATTAGAGAGAGAGAAAACTCAACACACGCCTGAACACTCTCCTCTCCTCTCTCCTCTCTCCTCTCTCCTCTCTCCTTCTCTCCTCTCCTCTCCTCTCTCCTCCTCACCTCTCTTCTCCTCCTCTCCTCTCCTCTCCTCCTCTCCTCTCCATTCTCTCTTCTCTGTGTCTTTCCATCTTTCTATTACTTTCTCCCCTCCACTCTTATGCCTGCCTGTTTATCTGGCTCTCTGTATCTCTTTATTTTCTCTCTCTCTCTCTCTCTCTCTCTCTCTCTCTCTCTCTATCTGCATCTCCCAGCGTACACTCATGCACACTTTGTCCCTGTGGAGAGGACGAGAGCAGTCAGTGGAATGACCGAAGCCCTTTTCAGGGGTGGATACGTGTAAACAAGCAGAATAATTCAAATAAATGCAAACCTTTAACGGTTTAAATTGATGAAAGTGGGAAAATTACT
>NC_045165.1:9905497-9920497 GCF_900700415.2 Clupea harengus
CTCTATTTATCTTAATGTATGCCTTTTAATTACTCTGAACAAATAGGATTTGGGTCAAATCACAGGTGCCAGCCTGATACAGATGAGCTTTGCCCTCACAGGCACTGAGCACTGGAACACGCCGGGATTAACCCCCCAGCACACACACGCACGCACGCACGCACGCACGCACGCACGCACGCACGCACGCACGCACGCACGCACGCACGCACGCACACACACACGATCATGTATTCATCTGAACACACCACTGTGTAGGATAGGGTTTCTGTGCATTAAGGAATCACCAAGAACACTGTTTTGAAAAACAAAAATAAAAATGATTCACAACGATTATAAACCGGTGTACAATGATTATAAACCATTCTGCAATAGCAGCCTAAAGTTGCTTAAGAATGTGATTAAATGTATGATGGACGTGAAGAGAATACTGTGACTGGAAGTCTGACGCAAAATACTTGTATTAGTTCCAGCAGTGTTGTTTGAGATGAAATCTGAGATAAAATGTGTTTGTGTGTGTGTGTGTGTGTATGGGGGTGTGCAGTTGTTACTTCTCGTTAAAACAGAGAGAATGATAAATATCTGAACATTAAAGAGCCATTAATGACTACTTTAGGGGAATGGGGGGAGGGAGGGGGGGGGGGGGGGCGAAAAGAAAAGAAAGAGACGGGGAGAGAGAGATGGAGAAAAACAGAGATAGAGGGGTGACAGTGATTTGCCCTTATCCTCTCACACTTCAGCAGTAATCCTACTTAAATATCTGTATATATCGAAATGTATTGGTGTGTGTGTGTGTGTGTGTGTGTGTGTGTGTGTGTGTGTGTGTCCCTCCATATATATACGTATGTGTGATGTGTCTGTTTTGGAGGGGTATTAGAGTGTGTGTGTGTGCCTTGCATTTGATACACGCATGGAGTGTGTGTATGTGTGTGTTAGTGTGTATATGTGAAATTCATGGGTGAATGTGTTTTTGCCTGTTTATGTGCTCACGTGTGTGTGTATTTTTCACGCATGTGTTTTTGCCTGAATGTGTGTGTGATTTCTCATATGTTCAGATATGTGTGTGTACAGGGGCGTCGCTAGAAATGTTGGGCCCTATGGAAGAATATAATACCAACCTAGACACCCACACGGGCGGACGACCCAAAGCTTCATAATTTACTGTTGTAGGCTGGAAGCTCAAGTGTAGTCTAGTGTTAATTACCTTAGCCGGCTGTCATTGATAATTGATGAATGGACCACCACAGGTACATGAGAGGCGTCTCTCACTAGTGTTATTTTCTAGCAAGAAGGCATTCTAAATTCATTCTAAATCAATTTTGAGGAATTCATTTAAATCCAATAGTATTTCCGATTTTGGTCAATGTGGTCAAAATTTCTGTTTCTTTAAAGTTTGTAAAAAATGCCAGTGTTACACCTACAAACATAATGACTCCCCACAAACGTACTAAACCACAAACATAATACAAATACATAATACTGTACTTTTTAAACGTAATAATCACACAAACGTAATAACTCCCCTCAAAAGTCTTTTGCCAACTACACACGCAATAACTAATTTCCCACAAATGTAATAATTATTACGTTGGCAGGAAGTTATTATGGAAGGTAAAATGTCCATCAAATGTAATACATCACTAATAGAGTAACATTCTAACTGTTATATCAGTTGTAAAAGTATGTTGTCACAAATCTTCGCCATATAATGAAATTCCCTCAAAATATAATCCTTACTTACCATTTAATTTTTAGATCAACTGAGTGTTGTGTGTACTTTGTCCAGATTATAATTAGGGGCCAGGCAGCAGCGTTCAGAAGTCAGTTATTACTGTCAGTTTTGTCGATTTGTAAATAAAAGACAAGGGTGGTACATCACTACATCACTGCATCCTAGCCAGAATGGACTGAATGTCTGAACTCATTGTGTGTCTAATGATCATACAGAGAGTTTCCTCTGCCAGGTGTTGGCGATGTGTCCTCACCAGCCTGACTGTTATTGGGGAATTCATCACTATTGGGACGGGGGTGTTTGGCTTCAGCAAGAATTGACAGCCTAACCTCAACCCAAGGGGTTCAGCCTGGAGAGCACGGGATAGGTTGGCAGTATCAGATTCTCTCAGATGACCAGTACTGGATTATTCTCTGACCCTGTCATACATCAACAATGTGTTTTGCAAGCCAGAGCCCTTTTGTATCAAGCTGTTGTGTGCTGTGTTCAAAACAAAATGGCAGATAACACCTCCAACTCTATTCGTTCAATAGACCACACAAAATAAGTGCCATCTCCGATCTCATCCACCCGCTTGGTTTGAAAATAAATCTTTCAACTTGATAGCGAGTACATTTTCATAAAACAGAAGCTGTAGTCTAGCCCCTTTCAGATGGGAAAAAATAGACTCAACAGCGCACTGAACTTTGAAAAAAAACACACACAAAAAAAACACTGGCTCGACGTAGGACTTTTTATGCTTTTATGGCATTTGCCAGCCACTGTAGGTACTCACACACGCTTGTAAAGTGAAGGTGATTCAGCTGGTTGCAATTCAGCATCCTCGCCACTAGATGCCACTAAAAACTACAGACTGCACCTTTAAAATACAGTTGCAGTGAGACAATAGTCCATACAGGCACACATGCATACACACACACACATGCACGCATGCATGAACATGTAAGCACAAACATGCACAAAAACAATAGATGCCGTCTCAAGTTTGCGACTTGACATACCCACGCACAACACTCAATCTAAAAATGTAAGAATCTTAAGAAAATAATCAGGGAATTCCATTAGATGGTGACAACTGATTATATGGTTGGAACTGGTTACAACTGATATAAAAGGTAGAATTTCACCATATTAGTGATGTATTACATGTCATGTAATAAATAAATATACCCATATTTTCCACAAATATACCCAATTTCCCACAAACATTAAAACTTCCTGCAAAAATAATAATTATTACATTTGTGGGAAATGAATTATTACTTTTGTGGTGAGCAATAGTTATTACGTTTGCATTTATTATGTATTCACGTATTGATTCACTATATGCAGCAATTTGCTGTTTGATGACGAATTATTTAATTGATTTAAGATTATATGATGCACTAGGCCTGTAAGGAATGCACTGAAGGTCGTCTGTTGCCGTGTGAATGTAAATTTAATAGAGAAATTCAGGAAATTCAGGAAAAAACTCAATATTTGTTAACTTATTAAATTAAATGAAGATAATGAAAATCAGCCACAGAATTGTAAGCTCAGTAAGGGTAGTGAGTATAGTAGCTATACATTATAGTGGATGGACATTATAACTTTGTTTTGTCCCTTAGCTTCATGGATTGCTCTGTAAATACATTATCAATGAAATACTGCTCACCTCCTTCTCCTACAACTAGGAGGTGGCCTGAGGGAAGGGTTGATAATGCTGAAGCTGCATCTGTGTCTGACGAGGGCCATGGGGGTTGTCAGGCCTGGGCTACAGCCCTGAATGCTTTATGAATATATATACAGTACCAGTCAAAAGTTTGGACACACCTTTAATTTTTTTGAGAAGTGTTTTCTTTACATTTATTATTTTCTACATTGTAGATTTATCCCGAAGACATTTAAACTATGAAAGAACACATATGGAATGATGTACTAAACAAAAAAAGTTTCATCTACCATGTAGAAAATAATAAAAGTAAAGAAAACACTTCTCAAAAAAATGAAAGGTGTGTCCAAACTTTTGACTGGTACTGTATATGTGTATTGTTTTACAGAAATAAGAATAATACAAAAATTGCTCTGGATCTATTTTTCTGTAACTCCGATCATGCCCTGAAAAGTAAGACGATATTGAGAGAGACCACACCCGTCACAGGGCTTCTCATTGTTGCCATCTGGTGCTAGCTAGCTAGCTAACTTTACTAACTTTACTTGAAGGCTATGGATATGAGAAACTTTTTCAAAAAGAAAAAGGATGAAGGCAACGAGGCACAGGTGTGACACTAGAGGAGGTAGAGGAAGAGTTATTTCCTGTTGCTGACCGTTTGGGCAAGAGCAAGGTGAAAGGAAATTACCAGGGCAGAGGGCGTGACCCAGGGACTTCTGCTGCCTTCGTTGACCCTCCACCATCTCTTTGATCCTCTCTTCAGCCTGGCTGCCCAGATCCTCTCTTAAACGTGGCTGCTCAGATCCTCTCTTAAACGTGGCTGCTCAGATCCTCTCTTAAACGTGGCTGCTCAGATCCTCTCTTAAACGTGTGGCTGCCCAGATCCTCTCTTAAACGTGGCTGCTCAGATCCTCTCTTAAACGTGGCTACTCAGATCCTCTCTTAAACGTGTGGCTGCTCAGATCCTCTCTTAAACGTGGCTGCTCAGATCCTCTCTTAAACGTGTGGCTGCCCAGATCTTCTCTTAAACGTGTGGCTGAAGATCCTCTCTTAAACGTGTGGCTGCCCAGATCCTCTCTTAAACGTGTGGCTGCCCAGATCCTCTCTTAAACGTGTGGCTGCCCAGATCCTCTCTTACACGTGTGGCTGAAGATCCTCTCTTAAACATGGCTGCCCAGATCCTCTCTTAAACATGGCTGATCAGATCCTCTCTTAAGACTGGCTGCCCAGCTAGGGGGCAGGCATTGAGGGTGGAGGTGGATGGGGCATGCATCTCCTGTGTGGATGTCATGCGGGACCAGGTTGGTGCATGCACAGTCCTCGTCCCTGGCCGGCTGTGAAGATGTCGGTGAACTGCTTCAGTAGCTCTCGCAGCTGGTGTCTCTGGTCCACCTCCATGCCCTCACAGCTCTGCTGGTGCAGATCATCGCCAGCCTACCTAGTGGTGGCGTATAAGACCCCTGTGATGGCGGCACCGGCATAGTGGACCCTCAGGCTAGCAGCTGTGGTGTGGAGGACCCCTGGGCTGGCAGCGGTGCAGCAGCTCCCCTCTGCTGGCGACGGCTCTGATGGCGGTTGCCATGGCGGTTGCGATGGCGGCGATTCAGAGGCTTTCCCCCTGCTGGTGGTGACAAGGCAGAGGATGCGGTAGCCCTCTGGTCGCCCGCAGTGCTGTGGAGAGCCCCTGGTGGGACAGTTCTTCTCTGCCAGTGGCGTGGAGTGCCACGGCTTCAGTGCCCAGAAGCAGCCTGGCACCAAAACACATCCACCGTGGCCCCTCACCTGGCCAATGGATCCAGCCCAATGATGCATGGGTCCTGGATGCTGGCCAGCCAGAACAGGGGGGCAGACTGCTTTACAAGCAACTGTCACCTGCAATGCCTTCTTCCCTAGCACCTGTGACTGGGGCTATCCGGAGCGGTCTCCGCTCGCTCACTGGGCAGCGTTCTGGGGCGGACCAGGGAGATGTTGGACCCCGTGTTCACCAGGGCCTGGCAGGAGGTGCCTTCCAGGGCACAGTCTACATAAAGTCCATGCGCTCGACCTAGCTGGCCAGGCCCCAGCTGTTCGTGTATGAGGGAGGAAGAGACGTTTGAGGGCGGCAGTCATTCCGCTGTGCCACCCTTCTTCAGTTTAATGGTGGCTAGGGCGCTGGCATGTGGGGCACCGGTGCTGGGCAGTGGCGTGCAAGGTGCCCTGGTTCCCCACAGCTATAGCATCCCTTGGTGGATTGCCCTGCCTCAATCGCTGGTGGGCTGTGGCTGTGGCTTGTCGGAGTCTCTCTCACTCTCACTCTCCTCCATGTCGGCCTGGCACACCCGGTCCCTTACACCAGGAGATCACAAGACATGTCCGGCTAGGGCTGCTGCCAAGGACCTGTGTGCACTTAGAAGGATGTGCTCCTGGTGTTATTCTGGCTGCAAACCCTGAAGGAATGGTTGGAGCACTAGCTCTTCCTACTTGATGTTGTCGAATGTGGATACAGGTGAAGATCAGTGGCATAGGCGCCCAGGGTCTCTTTCTCACTGGTGGAGGGCGACCAGTTTACCTGCCGAACCAGTGCTCTAATGCCCCCCTCAATGTTCGGCTGGCTGGCATGCGCTGCTGGTCGGAGATCGACGAGGTCCTGCAGAGCTTTGCTCTCCAGAGCGAGAGCGACATGGACCCCTGTTTCTTCCACCAACCAGGCGTTGAACCAGGCTCACAGCTGGACCTGGATGAGGTACGTCTCGAGTGGGCCCTCCCCGTTGTAGCGTAACAGCTTCATCGCGCTTCACCGCGGTGCTCCCGTTGCCGTGGTGTCGGCTCCCACGCTGGTGCACCCAGTTCCCGGTCCTGGTGGGGTGGTAGCATTGCCCATGGCTGTAGCATCAAACCCGGGTCCTGGCAGAGAGGCGGAGGTGGCGACCTGCTGCTTTCCTGCTGTCCCGGGCGGGCAGCGCTGGCTCCGTCAGAGCTTCCCACTAGCCTGCTCTTTCCTGCCATCTCCTGGGTGGAGACATGCCCGGGTTTAGCCTTATCCAGGCTCTTGGAGTACACGTTTTTGGCCTGGCTCTGCCCTGAAGCAGCAATAACCCCCCCCCCCCATGAGGTTCTTTCTGTAAATAGGGAGTTTTTCCTTTGTGCTTGCTCTAGTGGGGTTCAGGCCCTGAGCTCTGTAAAGACAATTTAGTCTTGAGACAATTTTATTGTTTTGGTGCTATATAAATAAAATTGAATTGAATTGAATTAAACTTACTAACACAGGGCTAAACTCATGAACATGGCACATGACACAGACCACAAAGCCAACATTCACACATGTTAACATGGACACAAAGGGAGCACACATTATTCACCCTTTCCACACTTTCTCTTTTACGGCGTAACATGCTGGGATCACTCTGTCTCTCACCTAAACAAAGTGGAAGCCTCGCCAACCCCTTGCACATTAATGACACTAACTGATTTATGATAATAACGTTGGTCATTATGCTCCATGAGAGTCCCCTGTCTCCCTTACGGCGTCCCTGTGTGTCTGTGTCTGCGTTCGCGTATGTGTTTTTGTGTGAACGTGTGTATGGTTGTTCAAATATTTAGACGTGTGTGTGTGTGTGTGTTGTCAGGTCTGCGGGACATGCTGCAGATGATCGCGCACCAGTGGCAGGAGCTACAGCGGCAGGTGCGCCGGCAGCACGGCTGGATGCTGCGCGCCCTCGACCTCCTCAAGGCCCAGGTCCTGGCCCGCGAGACATCCCAGGGGTGGCAGCCCCGTCCGCCCAGTCCTAAGGTGAGCAAGCACGCGCCAGCGCAGCCCTCGGCCTTCCACCCCCCCCCCCCTCCGGCCCCCTGGCTCCGGCTCATCCCGGCCCTGGCCCTTCAAAGCCCTCCCAGTCCCCCATTTCCTCCCCTTTATCCTCTTCTCTTCTCTTCTCTCTCTCTTCTCTCTCTCTCTCTCTCTCTCTCTCTCTCTCTCTCTCTCTCTCTCTTCTCTTCTCTCCCTCCGCCCCTCGCTTCCCACTAGCCTGCGGCTATCCTCTGCTCGCTCAGCAAAATAAACAAACGCGGAGGCCAGGGAAGGAAGGGTGAGGGTGGGAGTCTGGGGAGGGGGTGGAGAGGGAGAGGGAGAGGGAGGAGGAGGAGGAGGAGGAGGAGGAGGAAGGGGGTGTTATTAGCATAAGAAACGGCTAAAGTAAAAGCTATCCAGCTAGAAAGTTGCGGGCGGTGTTGAGGAGAACGCACCACAGACGTACCTGACATGAATACCAAATTTCTCGTAAATGCACATTAACAGTGGCGTGGTTGCATGAATAATTTGATGGGGTGTAAACACACACACCCACACACACACACAAACACACACACACACACACTCACACCATACACGTATATTAACACCCTCTCCAACACCACAAACAAACACAGATTAGCTGATGAAGTCAACACATGAGTAAGGCTGTTATTATGATCCATATGATCCTTGCTCTTTCTACCTGTGAGGGCAGGAGCAGCGAGAGAAGGTGTTTAATTGTTACGGCTAATCGCGCTCGGGCGAGGGGCACCTGGAGACTCCTGCACTGTGCCCACACTGAAGCAGAGGCACGTGTGTGTTTCTGAGTGTGTGTGTGTGTGTGTGTGTGTGTGTGTGTTTCTGCATCAAGCGCTCGCAGGAAGTGATGAGGAGTGCGTCAGATTTCCCATGGGCCCGAGCGCAATGTGGAGGCGCAATCTCCATATCGCTCTCTCACCCCCCCCCCCCACTCCTCATGCTCACTCTCTCTCTCTCTCTCTCTCTCTCTCTCTCTCTCTTTCCTTCTCTTACTCGCTCCTTCTCTTCCTCTGTAATGTCTTTCGCTTCATCTGCAGCAAATGAGAAACGATATCCTTTCCTCCCCCAAACACCAGTCTTTTTTTCTTCTTCTCAGCCTTACCTGCTAAGTTCTGTCCCCCCACTCCCCCCCTCTCTGGGTGGATCTCCTTGTTGTTCATGCGCGGGGCGACACAGGGATAAATAATCCGGGGGCTGCTCTTAAATTGTTTTGTTGCAATTAGAAATCACCACAATCAGCGCGATCAGTCAGCTTTGACATCCATTAGCCGCTTGGTTACAGCAAATTAACAAAAGGAGCGGGAGCCGGTGATTCATTATCTCATTGCCGTTAATGACGATCAGATGCATCGCCTAATTAGAAGATGGCCTCCCCTCTAGCAGGGGGAAGGTCAGGGTGGGAAGAGAGAAGTCACAAATCTCTGCCTGGCAGTCAGGCCAGGAGGTTGGGTAAATACGCCAGGCCCAGGGGTAAAGGGGGTGGCGAGGGGGGTAGGAGGGGGCAGGATCCTACACAACCTGTTGGGTGTAATCCGACGGGAATGGCGCCCCTGGCCCTGTCACGGAGCCTCTCTGTTTCCTTCTAATGGGGTTTTGAAGAGCTGGGTGGCCGGGTGGAGGCTCATGTGCAGAAAGGAGATCTTCTGCAAAACTGGATAGGTGGCGAGGAAATATGGCTGCCGGTCTGTGTGGACATCGAGAGAATAAAAGAGGATCATCTATCTGATGTACTATATCTGTATCTGCCATATCTATGGTGTGGTGTTAAAAGCGGGTCGGAATTTTCTTTTTTTTGTTCTCGGGGCTTTCAGAGGGAAAGGAGACACTTTGAGAGACAAGATCCAAGCAAGATCCGCTTCTCTGCGGAACTCTTTGATCAAATTAGGAACCCAATTTAGACTCTGGGTAGTGCCATTTGAAGATGAAAGGTTTCTTTTTCGACTGATACATTATTAGTTATCCCTTCTTTCTCTTCTGAAGATCAGCATTCTCAGCGCTAAGGAGACCCAGAGAGGGCCCTGATTTATTAGGGGTGTTTTTTTAAATGGAACACGTGTGAGTGTGGGGGTGTGTGTGTGTGTGTGTGTGTGTGTGTGTGTGTGTGTGTGTGTGTGTGTGTGTGTGTGTGTGTGTAGTGGTCGTCATCGTCTGGACTTTAAGGGCCTTGTACACCCCTTCCATTTTCGACTAAGAGGGATTTTGCATCATTCGTTTGATGAAGCGTGAAGGTCCAGTGAAACATAGGATCTGCCCTCTGCGTGTGTGTGTGTGTGTGTGTGTGTGTGTGTGTGTGTCTCTGTGTGTGTCCCCTTCATTCTGTCCTCTAATTACATTCTGTTGCTACATCAACAACCAGTCACAACAAAGCTGGTTTTGAACAAACCATAGCACCATAAGGAACGTTTGGAAATATGAAGTCTCGAGTCTCTCTCTCTCTCTCTCTCTCTCTCTCTCTCTCTCTCTCTCTCTCCCTCACATATTCTACCCATTGCCATTAATTCCCAAACACTTTACTCAACAACAGGTGTCTTTTTGCGCTCATTAATTTGCTTATGGTTTGAAATGGCCCACCAAAGACCCATGCGCTCTGTCAGTGTTGGTTATATACCGCATTGTCACGGCACCCCGACACCCGGCAACCTCCCCAGAATGCCGTTAAGGTGTGCAGGAGGCGGGCACAGCATCTCTCCTGGCGGCCATAATGCTTTGTTGTTATTGCCGCGCGACATATGCTCGGGATGTGTGCCGGTGTCTCTGCTCTGCTGTTTTTGTGCCGTGGAGGCTGAGTTATTTTTCGGCGCTGCAAACAACCATAAAGTTGAACATGGCTGGATGCTGGTCAAATGACAATCCTGAGGGGCTTCTGTCTTGTTTAGTTATTCTCATCTAATTAAATACAGCGGAGGAAGATCACGGGAGAAAGAGAAAAAGAGATAGAGAGAGAAGAAGAAAAAGAGATAGAGAGAGAGAGAAGGAAAGAGATAGAGAGAGAGAGACAGAGAGAAGGAGAAAAAGAGATAGAGAGAGAAGAAGAAAAAGAGATAGAGAGAGAGGGGGGAGGGAGGGAAAGAAAGAGATAGATAGAGAGAGAGGGTGAGGGATGGAAAGAAAGAGAGAGAGAGGGAGAGAAGGAAAGAGAGAGAGAGAGAGAGAGAAGGAAAGAGAGTAATAATAAACAGCTTGGAGCTGGAAGGGTTGCGCCACTTTCCATCTCATGCCTCTGACTCTCCAACAACAAGGAAAAAAAACAAGCAGAGGAATCTAATGATGCTCAAAATCCTCTTGGCTTCATTCCTTGAAAGTGTCCTCTCGTATTTTTTTCCTCCCCCCCCCTCCCTGTGTCGTCATGGTGACGAAACCAGTGGCCCCGCATCGTCTGAACAACCCGTACGGCCGGTAAATGTCACAGAATAACACAGGTTTTTGATAGGGTGTCTCTGTGTGTGTGAGAGAGAGAGGATTTGCAGATTTGTTGAATATTACTGTTTGGTCTGGTGAGTGTGGAGGTGGATGTCACCTCTTGTTCCCTCGTGATGGTGGTGCGGGTGGCGTTTGAGTAAAGCCTGCTTCAGCGCGCCAGTGTGTGGGGCTGTAATATTCACGAGCTTAGCTGGCTTGCGAGAGAGACATATTGTGGGATCAGTGCTGGCTGGTGTTAGTGAGGGTCTAGCACACTCACACACACACGCCTGAATCTTGGCAGGGTTGCTATGGGCAGGTGTTAGCTTTGCGCACTCACACTCACACACACACACACACACACACTTAGAAGTAGAAATACACTTGGATATGCTCGCATATGTTTTGAGAGAGCACTTCAAAGAGGACAAATGTTGACCAATCTTCTCTCTCTCTCTCTCTCTCTCTCTCTTTCCTCTGTCTTTCTCTCTATCTCTCTCTCTCTCTCTCTCCCCTCTCTCACTTGAACATGTACACATGTACATACACTTACAGACAAAAATGCATAACTGCACATCCGCGCTGTGTGCATCCACCCTGCTGTGTCTTCTACAAATATATATACATACTCACACAGTCCCACATGCACCCAAATCACCCTGAACTCGTGGACTCTCTCCGCTGTGCTACAATAAGCACACCATGCATAGTGAGTAGCTGCACCATTATGGAAAGCCATTAAAACACACCCAACACACTTCCTCTTTAACCCCCCGCAAATGACCTCCTCTCCTGAAGTTACTTGAAATTTCCGAGACATTTTCCAGAACATTCCGCCTCAGCTCACTCAGAGGACACAGTGTTGTTTTTTACACAGAAAAGTCATTTCAGGTTATTTCTAAAGGGGGGCATTTTTTCTTTTTTTCTTTCTTTACACATCATTTACGTAGAAAGCAGAAAGAGGGGTATTCATTTACCAGCAAATTACAGTGAAAATATGTACAGATTCATGCAGGCTCTGATGTCACCTAACTCTCCAACTATTCTTCAAAACACCAGAGAGGCCCTCTGTATCACCTCCTCAACCCCCCCTCAAACATGCTCCCCAGCGATGCACTCAGATTAGAGCAATGTTATTTTCCTCAACTGGGAGCTCTAATCCAGTTAGTTTACCTTGACAGAACCGCCCGCAGTCAGTGACCGAGCGACACGAAAGCAGCAGCAGCAGCGCGCGATGTGATTTGGGGGGGGCGGTGGTGGTGGTGCTGAGGGGGGGTCAGGGGTGGGATAGGATGGGGGGGGGGGGTTGTGGGGCGTTGGGTCGGTGGGGACGCGTGGCTACGGAGGAAGGTGAAAAAAATGCCGCTGCAAGTTTATCAGGCCAGTTGTGGGCCAGCCTCCTGAATGGCCTGGAGTGGTGTGGTGGCTATCTGCTTCTGCTGCCGCTGCTGTTGCTCTCTGACAGAGGGTTTGGGGTGTGTGTGGGCCCTTCCTGGGAGACAACCCCCCCCCCCTCTCTCTCTCTCACACACACACACACACACACACACACACACACACACACACACACACACACACACACACACTGTCATATGTATGTATGTAGAAAGACAGAGAGAGAAACAGAGAGAAAGGGAGGGAGAGGTCTTATCTGTGGTTGCTGGGAGACAGCTTGTCTGCCCCAGGGCAGCCATTTCACCCGCACGTCCAGCTCCCGCTGCAGCACAGCGGGGGGGGGGGGGGGGGCTCACAAGACAGGGAGGAGTGGTGGCACTCTGTGTGTGTGTGTGTGTCTGTGTGTGTATGTGTGTGTGTGTGCGTGTGTGTGTGACGGGGGACAGAGGTGATTGTTGGTAGTCGATGAGGGCTTCGGCATTGCTGCCATCGCCATTCTGCTCACTGGCGTATGTTAACAGGCCGGCGATGCCGTGGCACAGCCCCGCTTTGCATATGGAGCAGTCCTGAGCTATATCAAAGTCAGACTGCCAGAGAGAGGGAGAGAGAGAGAGAGGGAGGGAGGGAGAGAGAGAGAGAGAGAGAGAGAGGGAGGGAGGGAGGGAGAGAGAGAGAGAGGGAGAGAGGGAGGGAAAGATAGAGAGAGGGAGAGATGGGGGGGTGTAAGTGACCCCCTTGGGTTATTGCTGGTGAGGATGAAATTAAATGAAGAGGCACTTAAAACCTGGACGTGTCCGCCCTGCCCCACGCAAAGGACTCTTGGCACCAGGTGTTGAAATTTACGGGGGGGGTGTGTGTGTGTGTGTGTGTGTGCGTGTGTGTGTGTGTGTGTGCAGGTGTTAGGATAGAGATGGCAGGCGGGTGGGTGCTCTCTCTTTAAACTCAGGTTCAGCTCTGGATCAAGCACAGGCGTTTAAGGACACACCTATTAAACCGCAGAAAATGTGACTTTAATTTGTAGGTCACTCTTCGTCCTTGGCTTGGTTGGAAAAAAGTTTCTGAAGTTGGGAAATTGGGGGGGTTGGGGGGGGGGTTGGGAGGGGGAGCAGGGGTGAGGGGTAGTGGGGTAGTGGGGAGCCCAGCCCTCTATTTCTGCTTTTGGGCATTTGAGAGTGAGGGAGTCAGATAATGGCTTTGAGCCGCTAATGTTTGATCTAGCTGTAATCAGAGGGCAATATGATAATGATGACAAATGAAAAGGGATATTTAACATAGAATGGTATATTTCAGATCACTGAGTGGTATATTTTTCAGTATATGTATATGAAAAGTATATGTTTCGGCTTCTGTTAAATCAGTCGGAGTAATATATTCTTGTATACTACAGTATGTTGCTAACTTTTGCGAGTTAGAAACACAATAAAACAAAGAAGAGCGGTTCATGATGAGGAGTACCCTTGATTTTTCAAAAGATTAAAAGATTCAGCTGGGAGTCCGGTATGCTTCCAGATTCTGCCGCACTTCCAGAGAGTTCCAAGGTCTTTGAAATGACCTAGCCAGCCATATTCTCTCCTTTATTTCCCCCTTAAGAGCCTTCCATGCTTTATACGTCCACACCTCTCAGTCCAGGTGAGAACAGTGAACGGTGTGTGTGACACACTCTCACACACACACACACACACTCACACACACACACACACTCACACACACACACACACACACACACACACACACACACACACACACTCACACACACACACACACACACACACTCACACACACACACACACACACACACACACACACACAGAGAGCAGTGTGGGGCTCCAGCCCTTTGTTAACCACGGAGCTTTTCATTTCAGTGGCACATTAGTAATCCTAATCCGCGCGCCGTGGCCAAGTCCCAGCGGTGTAGCACCCGGGAGCGGGTGGCATGTTTAACAAGCCTCCCAGTTAATTCAGCTACACTTAACATTCATCTACATCATCTGAAAACTGTTTATTGGGCTCGCTGTGAAACGCACCCCAAAAAAAAAAAAAAAAAAGCTAAATAATCAGGGATCCAAATACGCAGTAATATATGCCAACTCTTTCTACTCATATTCGTACGCGTGGGCGCTTCAACTGTAATTTATAAAGTGAGCTAAAATGACATACCTCTTAAAAAGTGCGTTTTGCCCCAGGCGATCTGACAATTGAAATGAATTTTTTATGGAGAGGGAGGAAAAAGTTAACAGCCGCCCGGTTTTGTCAGTTGGGTTTTCAAATATTTAATCACACCCATGATAGAAATTAATATGCAGGGTTTTGTGTTTTTGTTGTGTTGATTTATGCAGCTCGGCAAATAAAGAGTAATCACACTGCAGAATGGGGAAAAGCACCGACTAAAGGTCTGTAGGTGGGCATGGGCTATTGTTTCTGTTTCTCTGTTTCTGTGTCGCCTCCCTGGAATATGAGCCCGGATGGGTCTGTGTATATTATCTGTCTGTTCCTCCATGTCCCCAGTTGCTTACCAATTTCTGGAGTCATGAGGAATCAATCCGCTGTATTGTAATGCTGTAATATGAAGGATGCATATGGTTGGGGGGAGAGAGGGGGGCGGGGGGGGGGGGGATAAGGAGGTAGAAGGAGGGAGGAAAAGACTTTCTGAGGCGGCTACCGAACATGAATGAAGTCATAAAGCCCCTGTGCAGACAGAGTATCTCCTCTAGTGTGACTTAATTTGCTTTTTTTTTTTTCTTCTTCTTCTTTTCCTTTTTCATTCTCATTCCATATCCTTTGGCCATGCTGTACCGTGGAAGCCAGAAAGTCCGGGAATATAAAACCAAATTTGTATTATTCTTCATTTGTATGCGCCGTCCGACCCTCGGCAACCGGATCAAAGATTACCCAACTTGCTAGAAAATAAAGCAACAAGGAACACTTTAGGCAGTAATTATTAGAATCACAGTCCTTTTCTTATTTTGAATTATTTCTTTATTTCGTTTGTGTGTGTGTGTGTGTGTGTGCATTGCA
>NC_045165.1:9925497-9937997 GCF_900700415.2 Clupea harengus
CAATACGCGGAGAACCGCAGCTTTTGTACCTCATGGATCTCCCGTCTCAGACAGTCAGGGAGCAGAGGATTCACTGTCTGTCTGACCCACTGTGGCCTTGACTGTCTCTCCTGTTGGGAGGCCCTGACACAGACTAATCCAACGCCACGCTTAACCTCTCTGTCCACCTCCACTGTTTATCATCTTAAGGAATGGCCCTGGACTCGGACATTTATAGAGCCAGCTTTACAAGGTTCACGGTGAAACGGGTCTGGTTTCTCCTCGCCTTCTGTTCTTTGTAAAGCAACATGAATGAATCGTGTCCGTTCATGGGGCCCCCATTGCAAGATGTTCAATTGTATGTGACTTTACCACTTAAAGGGAAGGGTAAAAGGGGCCTATTGTGTTCCATGTTGCGAGTTTTGCGGCCGTGGGTTGGATTCGGCTGTGCAAAATGAGTCAGAAGCGCAATGATTCACCCACAGTAGGGGAGCCTTCCCAGTGGGAACAGTGTCAACATACAGTAGATCTGTGTGCCGAGTTCAAGGAGCTCATATTTAACCAAGGTACTGTACACTCGCTGCCCAGGAATGTATTTGAAAAGAGACTGTGCCACTGAATATGTAGACGACTTTTTTGTTGTAAAACCAAACACAGCTTTATATACCTACGCAACCCTCATTTTTATTTTGTACACATATGTGCACAAAACACGTTTCGAGATCAGATTAACCTGCTTCAGACTGTTTACACAAAAACAGCACAAATGTAATACTCGCGATGGTAGACCCAGAGAGTCTGATCCTGTTCGAGAATTTTTTCTACTTGAGGTCGTCTTTTATTTAGACTGTTTAAAAAGGTGGGGAGTTGTCATCTTCACCTCCGCGGAGAATCTCTGGTAAATGTTATTATGATTTAATGTCAGTATTAGGCTGCTGGTGATTCCTCCTGCCCCTCGTTGGGTTTTCCTCCGCGGCTAAGACGCCATTTTCATGCTCCCTGGCTTGTCAACATGCTACATCTGTTTACTCACTGAGGCTGTTCCGCTGGATCCCAGGCGCCATTCATCAACAACAATTCCCGTCAACAATTGGCAACACCCTTTCTATTTTTTTTTGACACAGTTGATATGAAATTATACTTAATTGTAGGGAATTACACAAAATGCCCCCTAATTATTTCTCATTTTCCCTCAACGTGTTAACTTTCCCCTGCCTCCTGCGAAGAAAATAAATGAGAATGATCTAATTTTCTTGTTTGTGAGAAACTCAGAGATGATGGATCAGTGCAAAGGCACAATTGGTGGGCTAATTTGATTTCCAGTTACCGGTGCATTTTCAATGATCTGTGTTGCAGAACTGTAAAGATCATTACTTTCCATTAGGAAAATGTCATAAAAAAAAGATATACACTTCAAATATCCTTTCCACTGAAAGACTTACTACTTCAGTCATTCAGACCAACAGACTTCTGTGTCAGAGTGCTCAAAAATCCAAACAGGCCAAACCAGACTTTTAGTTCAACCAGGGACCGATGCTATGCCACAGAGAGAGCCTATCGGCTGCAGATGTATGTGAATATATTTATATTCTCTGTTGTATTATATATTTATATTCTCTCCTTTTTTCATAAAACAAGACTTACAGAGACTCATATTTGATTTCATGCGTAATTAGTTTGTCCATCAGAAGGAGTTGGAGCCCATGCTGTGGTTGTGTATCTGCACCATCACGGCGCTTTGACAACACCGTGCTTTGGCACAACAGCCAATATGCATTAGCACAATAGTGTGGTTCCAAACCACTGGCCAAGATGAGAGAGATGTAATATCCACGCTGGGTCTGCTTACATTGGCTGTTGTTTTTTCTTTGCTTTTTTTCCCCAAGCAGCGTAAATCTTCTTGAATATACAGCCATTGGCAGCTTTCATTATTTGATAATGCACCAGACACTTGAATTGAACTTACTGAGTTAATTATGGTTTAAAATGATATTTTAATTAAATACCAAGGTAAGCAAAAATGGATTTTGAAATAATTAATCAAACATCCAAAAAATTTTGCCTTCTTTTTTTCTTGCCAGGGCAGCAGAAAAAAGTGAGGAGACTTATTTAGGACTCTTAGAGATTCAATCTAATTTAATTCTCTCCTCTACACTCTAAATAAACAGTTCTGAAACCTTTTTTCATCTTGGGGGAGTTGAGATGATAGAGGTAATCAATATTTCTAGCATTTTAATTAAAACCGTTAGTGGAATAAATCCATTTAATTATCAGTTAATGAAATACAAGGTCATTTACCTGACAGCAACTTTGAAGGTGGCTCACTGGCTGGGAATGAGCCCAGCAGCCCAATGTCAGAGTCGTTTAGCGGCTGTCAGCCGACAGGTTAAATTTCCTCCCTAGCTGGTTAACCCCTGACAGCCCTGGGTTGCCTACCCAGCCTGACTGCTTTGAGGTGGGGATTTAAAAAGGCTCTCTCTCCCTCTCTTTCTCTCTCTCTTTCTCTCTCTCTCTTTCTCTCTGCGTTGGTCAGGTCTCTCCCACAGAAGGCTCAGTGTGTGTGTGTGTGTGTGTGTGTGTGTGTGTGTGTGTGTGTGTGTGTGTGTGTGTGTGTGTGTGTGTGTGTGTGTGTGTATGGTGGTGGGGAGGGGGAGGGGGGAGAAGTTGTTTGCTCTCAGATGCTCCAGGTATGACGTTTAATGAAAAATCAAGGTCATCATCAGACACATGGCCGGCTGTGTTGGTCGGCGCGGCAGAGGATGAGCTGTATTTGTTCAGGAGTTGGGAAGTAACACTGCCGGAGCCTCGCCATTGTTATTCACCCTCAGTAGAGCAGCCGAGATCTAGACAGGAATGTTTAAGCAGAAACACTCGCCTTCTCCAAATACGGGTTTTAGAGAAAAAAAAAATAAAAAAAAGACCTCACTTTATTTCCTCCTCTTCCAAAGTAGACTGGGAGATTGTGAACGCAAGCTAACGGTAGCTACAGTGGGAAACAGGACAGAGAGTGAAATTAACCCTTCGTTAGAATCCAGGGGGGCTCTGCATCTAAGGGGTAAGGTAAGGGCTTTCCAACTGTGGTGGGTGAGGCGAGGATTGCAGCTGTAGAGTTTATTTTCAGACTCGGGTTCTGCAGAGCTGAAGGAACAATGCTATTTCCCCAGCACACCCCAGCTCTCCGCCATCTGGAACAAATGCAACAAATAATAAATAGAGATACAATGGAGCAGAGAAATTGAATTTAACTTGGCCCGGAGCACTTACCTGAAATGCGCGTATAATGGTCCGGGGCATTTGTCATTGCGAATCGCTCTGGAGTTTTTTGTCCCACTGTTAATGAAATAGTAAACTTGGCCCCCCCGAACATTATGTACGAGCTTTATGCATCGATCTTTTGTATTGCTTTCTTTTGTCTTATTACTAAAATCAATTTCCTCCCCACCATTGCCAAGAAGAGCATTTAAAAGCACTCTCTGCATGCACGGCTCTCTCCTTGTTCTCTCGTGAGCTGCTTTATTGTCCCCGGCCAGACATTAAAACAACAAATGTCAGACCCAGACTTGCCATCTTGCTGGAAATAGACATCTTAAAAAAAACAAGACCATGGAAAGACTTTGGTCTCAGGTAAACTATCACTGCATGAGAGCAGAGAGTCTTCTGTACCGTTTCTCTTTTAATTGCACTGTTGACTGCTGCCCCAGTGACATCGCATTGTTATTGATCGTATCATCGGGCTTTTTAAGCTTGTCCCTTAAAGTGTTAGCTATTGTTGCCTGGACGGTTCCTCAGTTTTGTGTGGCAAAGGGGTTGGTCAGTGCAAAAGCGCTTGTGCCAGTCGCAGTGAAATTACTGTCTGGCCTTTGTGACCATGGCGAAAGAGCAAACTGAATTCAGACCGATTGCTTTGGTTTTCTTCTTTACACACACATGAATTGAGACAAATACTTTGGTTTTCTTCTTTACACACACATGAATTCAGACCGATACTTTGGTTTTCTTCTTTACACACACACACACACACATCTTTAAGCACTGGTCAGCTGAGGCTGTGACCTCTCTTTCAAGACACACACACACACACACACACTCAGACACACACACACACACACACACACACTCAGACACACACAAACACTCAGACACACACACACACACACACTCAGACACACACAAACTAAATTAGAGTACACAGACTCATGCACTCACAGAACTCACACAAGAAGCCCACGCATACAAAATACTGACTAACTGAGAGAGAGAGAGACAGACAGGGAGAGGGTAAACACACTGATACACACACACACACACACAGACACACACACACACACACAGTCAGCACAAGCTGTGGCGATTGGCCGCTCTCTCTGTGATTCCTAATGCATTGGCACGCAGGCAGAGCGTCAGTGTGCACAGCCCCGAGAGCCTGGGAGAGCGGGCTGTGTGAAGCGAGCACAAACCCCCTCGCTATCTCAGTTTGATCCTGTGCCTGTTTACTTACTTATTTCCCCACCACAATTCGCTTTGAAAACAAACATGCTTTCATCGCACACCAAAAAAAAAAAAAAAAAAAAAGAAATCAAACCCTGCTGTTAATTTCTGTGCCACCTTCCTCTCCTCCCTCCTCAGAAACAGACTCAAAGACACCATGCCAAGGAGGCTCTGATACTCGCCTTTTCTGCGATTTAGCATTAAGATCAGATTTTTATGTTACTTAATTATTTCCTAATTAGTTTGCATGTTAATTAAAATGGTGGCTAATGTTAATTACCTATATTAATGGATTCTCGTGTAACACCTGCCCGGAGCGCTTGGCTCGGCTTTCAAAATGTCTTCATCTAAGCCGGTTGGCGCATGCCGTCTCGCCGCGTTGAAAAGCCGAGCGGAATTGAAGTCGGGGGATTGTTGCAGCAGGTTACTCTGAAGTATTTCAACCCCAAACGCCTTTAATTCCAGAACTCATTTGTAAGATTGGGGTTAGAGGGAGATGGAGGCAGGAAAGGAGGATTTCTGCATATACTCTCCAGTGCTCTTGTGAATTTTTTGATTCGCTATTAATTGTTAGAATATATATTTTTTCTAAATCATAATTTTTCCCTCCTACATATTTTGTGTTGATTTTTCCGTCTGAGCATGAATGTCACTAAGAGTGTACATTAAGAGTAATACCGATATTGACATCTCATCTTAGGCATCTTTTGCATTTAGATCGAGTCGCTAACAGAGGGTTTTATCTGTCTCAGCACCTGCCGAGGAATGCTGGTCAAGGTCCAAAGAAGCTGCAGTTATTAAGCGGTGGCTGCCCGCTATTGAAAAAGATGATGATCGCGCGATCAATACGACCCCCCATCTCCCTGATCCATAATGTGAACATTGTCTGAACCCCCCCCTCTCCCCCCAACACACACACACACACACACCTTTGGTCCTCTACACACCCCCCCCCCCCCCCCCCCCCCCAGGTCTGAGTGTGTGTCTGCGGCTGTTTAGTCTTCTTGGAAGTAAGGATCAGCGATTAAATGTCACCTTTCAGCAACAACATTGAATAAGAGGCAGCAATTTAGCTCCTAGCAATTGCTAATTTCACGCCCTGATAAATGTTGCAAGAGCTAAACCTTTCAAACTCCGTGAGATATTTCTTAAAGGTGCAGGAACATATGCAGGTGATCTCAGATCTATCACACAGAGGCAGGAGCCGCAGACTTAATGTCAAGGTCAAACACATTGGGGAACTTTATGGGCGAGCCGCACGGCTGGCCAACAAAGCTCTGGCCGCACTCTCTCTCTCTCTCTCTCTCTCTCTCTCTCTCTCTCTCTCTCTCTCTCTCTCTCCACGATGACATATGAGACTGTTCAGGAAGAAAACATAATTTGGAAAATCAGCTGCCAAATTCTGCTGTTTTTAATGGATTGTGGTGGCAAAAAAACTGTCCAATTGAATCCTATCCTCAGCCATTTCTCTCAAGATTGTGTAGTTTTCAGGTCAAAGTTACTCTGTGCTTTCTGGCACGCTGTAAAAGCAGTAACACAGACCATGTTTATGTACAGTCTGGTTTATATAGGAGCGTGTGGAACAAGATTCATTCTTGAATTATTACCTCAAATTGACAGCCTGATGCTTTATGACGGGTTTAATTTGAGGAAGTCAAAACAGTTTCTAGAATAAAAGTCCTTGTCCATATCAGGGCCTGTTGTTCTGTCACTGAGAAGCAGTGCTGGGACTCCTGATGGAAAGCCTCGGCCATAGTAACCATTATTTTTGTCCATAAAGCCACATGATTCACGTCAGGAGACCTCGGCCATATTAAATCCAGACTTTATGACCAGTGATTTGAAAGTAATAGTTTTCAAATGAGTTTCATGTTTCTTAACGCTCCTCAGAGAGTGGCTGCCTCAAAAAGTGATTCCCCGCCACAAGATTTTTTTTTGTGAGAGGGATCCTGCTTTGGGAGGGAAAAAAAAGACTCAAGAAAATGTCTTTGCATATAATAACACTTGGATTGCACTTTGCTTGTCAAACATATTCAAATTCAACGCCGAATGGGACAGCCCACACATCCCCATGATGATTAGGCTTTTAAAAATGGTGGCCTGTATTCTTGTTATATGAATAGGTTTTGAAGGTGAAGCTTTGTGTTGGTCTTTGTCTGTGTGTTCGTCTTTGTGTGTGTATGTGTGCGTGAGTGTATGTGTGTGTGTGTGTGTGTGTGTCTGTATACGCAGCTCTGTGTGTGCATATAAATTCACGAGAAGCTTTAATAGAATCCTCAGCCATTTACGACTCCAGACTCGACCCCACGCAACTCCCGGCTGAATTCATTTTCCGAGCGCGTGGCCGCGTCTCGGAGATAGACCCGTGGCCTGATGGGAGACTTTTCAAACAAGCCAATGTATGTTCAGGGTGTTTTGATCACAAGTCGCGTGTGGGGGGGGGGCGGGGTGAGGTGTGGGGGGTGGAGGGGCAGCAGGGGTTTGGGGTGGGGGGGGTACGATGGCGGGCGACTTCCCACAGGTTTTCAATCTTGCCGTGGCGATGCTTGCATTCGGAAAAGACGATAAAGGAATAAACAGAGCCAGTGTTTTTTCGCCCCTCTGCTTAAATATACAGTTTAAGAGGCATCCACAGGCCCCACGGCGGCCATTCCCCCTCCTCGCCAGTGCTCACCAGAGGCACATATTTCTCCTCGTTAATTTATATCGTCCCCCAGCTGCTTCAAATGAGAGCCATATCCTGTTTGCAAGTGAAGCCACAAAATTCCTGCTTTCGCCCTCCTCCTCCTCATCCTCCTCCTCCTTTCTCCTTCTCTGTTTTCAGTTTTTTTTTTTTATTTGTCTTTTGTCTCTGAAGAAAGACAAAAGAGAAAAAGAAGTGTTACACAACTCTGTTTTGATTGTTTGGATTCAAATCAAATTCAGACCGTGTTTTTATGCGAACCGTCTGTTTGACAGGAAAAAGGTGGGTGGGGGGAGATGGGTGGACTGTCGTGTCTGTAGTTCTTCCTGCTTTGCCTCTGACTGGGAGGATATTCCCCTGCTTATCTGGATTTGGTGTGCTCTGTCCTCTGTGACCTGGCGTGTGTGTGTGTGTGTGTGTGTGTGTGTGTGTGTGTGTGTGTGTGTGTGTGTGTGTGTGTGTGTGTGTGTGTGCGTGTGTGCGTGTGTGTGTGTGTGTGTGTGTGTGTGTGTTGGTGTGCTCTGTGACCTGGCCTCTGCCATTAACTGGGGTTATTTGATGGAAAAGAAAGGACTTAGCGTAACGCTAGGTCATTGCAACTCTCAGTCTGAATACTGCTCTTTATTTAGTGAAATAATGATAGATTGTTTCTCAACCAAAATCTTACTTAAAAAAATATATGTACTGCAAATGATGTACTGCAACATACAGTATATATACTCTGTATATTGCATAAGGGCTTGTTGTGTTATAACTATTCCACTACCAGTCAGAGTACACAGAGTAATTATTGATTTGTAACACTGATCATTTGACATATTTATAGGTTTACCCCTTATGTTACTCAAGTTTTCAGTTTGCTTCAGTGTGCCTGTTTTCATTGTAGCTCAAAATGCTGCACTTGTGGGATGTACTTGCACCACAACACATTTATGCAATATAGAGCATGACCCATGATTCATTTGAGAGAGAAGAGCTTTTTTTTTTTTAAAGCTATTTTTGTGTGGGCTTGCACAATGCACAAGTCCCATTTAATTTTCCAAACTTCCTTCAAAATGTGTAGGGGATTGATTTTTAAAAGCATATCTTTTCGGTTGAACTTGCTTTTCATTTTGGGGAGAGAAAAAAAAAAGCTTTAGGAAAATCAATGCCATCCATGAGTTTAAGAGTACTTCCCATAAATTGTGTATCCATGAATAGGCTGTATTTGCTGTTATTCATGTGAAATATCCAATGCCTCTTCTCTCTAATCTTTAAGGCATTGCAGTGGTATTGACATTAGTTCAAGAGAAAGCCCTGGGAGCTGACACTGCTTATAGCTGCATGTATAAATTATTGATATTTACCATGGATTTAATTTTTGCCCTGCTGGATGAATAGAGGCCTTTGGTAATTACTGTGTGTGTGTGTGTGTGTGTGAGGGTGAGTGTGTGTGTGTGTGTGGTGAAGTAAAGTGGAAAAAAGGAATCAGGTGCTGATAAGAGCTATGACTGCTCTTGCACCATTTCCTGATTGACAGTCCAAACGTTGCGTGAGTGTCTCTGGAGACATCCAGTTCTAGAACTTTCTCAGGGGCTGACAAATTGGCACTGACATGTCAACATAAAGGCCTTAAAATGACTTGATTCAGCACATTTTCATATCTGAACACCCTCTCCATTACTCTCCCTCTCTCTCTCTCTCTCTCTCTCTCTCTGTGTCTCACACACACACACACACACACACACACACAGGCTGTAGTAAGTATTCATCAAATGATCAAAATTTATATTGATTTATGTGTGCATTAGCAGTTTAAAGGCAGGGCTGTTTTGACAGTGTGCGAGCAGGTCTGAATGATTCTGTTTGAAATGGGAACACAGGATGCAGCACTCTGAAGCGTCTCTGTCTGCATATCTGAATAAGCAGAACTTTAAACAGGCTGGAAGGAATTGCACAGAAAATCAAAACCAACCATAGCGCAGATCAGGGGGTGTTATTTTCTGTGGAGAATTGTGGCAGAAGCAATGGAAGGCTTTGACTCCACAAAGAGGTCATACTGGCGTCTTGAAATGGCAGTTAAAGGTTGAACATGGAAGCACATAAGAAAGTCAGGAGAAAATCTCTGTATTTTGCACATACGAAAGAGCGATGAACATTTTTGTTTGGTTCCTAGTGGTAGTCATTTGTGTTTTGTCTATGGTTGTTTTGACTTGGTGCAAAATTGAATAATTAACCAAACGTATCTGTGACTTTTTGTAGTAGTAACTGTCTGCAGTAACTACTACACTCTAACATACACACTTTTTTATCTCCATTTTCTTATAAAGTCAGGCACATACATTATGCATTGAGACTCCCAGAAAGCACTGCTCTACATCCCATTATTGACATTCTCAATATTTACACAGAGCCTAATCTTCACCAGGGGGTATTATAGATTTGAATTTTGGGCATACTAAAAAAGTTAGGCAGGTAACATTATTTGACTTGAAGCTTGTGGTGATGGTGGGGGGGTTAGTGAAAGGGAGGGAAAAAAAGTCATCTTATCTATCTGTGTCGCCCCATGTCTCCCTCTCTCATCTCTCCTATGCAAAATAGAAGACTTCTCAATCACCCTACCTGCTTAAATAAAGGATTAGAAACATCAGAAAAAGCGTGTCTGTGTTGTCCCCTGGCTGGAGAGCCCTGGCTGTACTGTGTAGGTGTGTGTGTGTGTGTGTGTGTGTGTGTGTGTGTGTAAGGGGTGAGGGAGTGACTCACGCCCCCTCACTGTCCTCAAATTCAAGGTGGCCGGGAATAAATTGCTTTTGTCTGTGGCGGGCATTAGTCATTATTGTGTGTGTAAGCAGTGACGATGGGCTGGAGTAATTAGGATCCTGACACGGCATGGGCGAGCAGGCTGAGTGAATCAGAAATGAAGGCAAATGAAAGCTGATTCCTCCGAGGGGGGAGCTGCCGCCGCCGCAAAACTCGCCACCCGCCTGCCCGCGCCCGCCGCTAATTTTCTTCGAGCTCCTAGTTAGGTTCATCTCATTCCTCCCAAATGAGCAAAGCGGCTGAGCTGAAATACTAACCCCCCCCCCCCCCCTCCCATACACGCAACCACGCCACCCCCACCCCCTCTCTCACTCTCTCCTTTTCTGATAGGTAACTGGAATGAAAAAGCAACACATCTCTTTTGTTGATTTACTTGTTTATTATCAAGGGGGGCGCTTTGATTGAGGAGCTGCTTGCATTCTTGGGATTGTTTGACCTTTACGGAGGCGTCTGCAAAATAGGCAAAATGGTTTCAGTATGGAAGGCAAACAGACATTTATACATTGGATGACAATGAGTGAAAATCCACCGGGCTATGCTAGCTCATTTGATTGAAGTAAACTCGATACATCCACATGCATTTCAAGTACTATGACCAATAGCAGTTCATCCGAGGTACTCAATTTGTCTTCGCAGAGTTATACAATGGAACGACCTCGGCTATTGATCAACAAAACTGCTTTCAAACCCAAACTGTTAGCTACAACCCAATCATCTGAACTACAAACCATTTCACATACATATTCTCAAGAGAAAATGGGGTCGGCTCAAACAATTTACCAATGTAAAATCTTTGTATTTATCTTCAGTTCAGAAACTATTTCACAATATTTGAAGTCCTGTTCAGTTTAGCATGCAACCATTATAGAATAAATTACTTCTATTCAGCAACAGAAAAATTTTCCCCCTGCAAAATGAACAAAACACACCAATTTTGTGATGAAATGCCATCTTGTTTTATCTAACGCGGTATTTGTTGTCTCAGCCAGATACAGCTGGCAGCAGATTTGTGGGAATGCCTTTTGGACTGTATAACGCTCCTGATCTGGCTGTGTTTCTGACGGACTCTCTCTCTGTCTTCTGCTTGGGCAGGGCGAGGTGCTGAAGAGCCACATGGAGGCCCAGAAGGACATCCTGGAGCAGATGACCCTGAAGCTTAAGAACCAGCGGTTCTGTCCGGCTGCCAAGGGTACCAGGGAGCTCGCCCAGATGTCCAAGAACAACAGGTACTTTTTACGGTCCACTAGTAAGAACAGAACGTTCTTAAAAACACACTTACACTACAAGTTTTCCAAAAACATGAAACAGAGATGTCACTCCAAGATTGAAGTGATAGGCTGTTGACATTTTAGGCATTTTAAAAACAGGAGAAGTTGGACATGCTGTTGAGAAAAAAACCTGGAGAATAGACCAAAGTTTGTGAAAATAAGTGAGACTTTATTTTTATACTTATAGTTATATCCTCAGACAAAACTGCAATGACAGTGTAAACATTATTTTCCTAACTCAGAACTTACTTAGGCAAGGACTCACTTTTTAAGTGGCGGTGCCTCAGCCAAGCAATAAAGCAGGAATAAAGTAAAAGGTCTTAACTTGCTCAACTTGTACAAAATCAAGCTGCTCTCTAATATAGTGCATTGTACAACTGTCTAACTGCACTTGCATTGTATAATCACAATCCAATGCAATTCATCATCGCGCCACTTAAGAGATTAGAGGTTGCAAGGGTTAATACAGAGGCTTCAAAGTTTTCGGCAATAGACCAGCTTGTGCACTCAGGTGCAATGTATGATATAAGCAATTTGCTATGTTAATTTGTTTTCCCCTCACAAACACACTGTCTTACACCGGCTTAATATAATTGTGAATAAACAGTGAATGTTTCCTTCTGGGAACTGCAATTATTCAGCACTTGCTTAGTAAATTTCCATCTCTTCCCTCCTTCGCCCTGTGAGGCAGGGTGAGCGTGAACTCCCTGAGTCCGGACTCGACTCTCCGCCTTGGCTCAGAATCAAGCGTCGTTTTAATCCTTTTAAGCCTCTCGTTGTAATGATTTATTTTGCAGGAAAAAACATAATGATCCTTTGAATTTTAATGATGGCTCGCCTGCTCAAGGATTCATTGTTTTGACTCCTTGGCCCTTACCTTTAGCGGGGGGGGGAACGTCTTCGGGGAGGAGCTGTCGGAATCCATCGCGGGGGCCCCTGGTTCTTCTTGCCCGGCCGCCATCGTTCAGGGCCTGTCTGCGTTTGTGGCAGCGCCTGGCAACCTTGAAGCTGATCAACACCGGATAGCTGCCATTCAGCATGGAATAATCAAAAGAGATTCTATCCGAGGGAGATGGAGAGAGGGAGGAGGAGGAGGAGGAGGAGGAGGAGGCTCATCGGCTTTGTTCGAACACAACTGGAGGAAGTGAGGAGTTCCTACTCGAGGAGTGTCGACTGGTAGAGAGTAGGGGGTGGTGGGGGGGGTGAGGTATGAAGGGAGGATTAACACCATAAATTAGCGAGCTCTTTCTATAAAAGTGTCACGATAAGTGTGATGCGAGGAG
>NC_045165.1:9942997-9950497 GCF_900700415.2 Clupea harengus
TCTCTCTCTCTTTCACACACATACACACACACACACACACACATACACACACACACGTACAAACACACACTCAAAGAGCATTAGCGAGGCCCAACACTGCCTGTGAAACCTACCTGTTAAACCCGTATCACTTTACTTCCAAGCTGAAAATATATCATTATCCCCACATTTTTACACTGATTTTAACAGTGTGTTCAACTTCCAGTACCACATACTTCAAATTAATCACTGGATTTTGTAACATTTACAGTTGCATGTACATTTACATGTATTCATTGAGCACTTCAAAGCGCCGACTAGCATTCCAGATTTACATTGCTTGTGTGATCTTGTGTGACATCTATTTATCCTGATTTCTGTCATTTCCTATTTAAAGGAACTGAATTACGAATGCCAGAAATGTAAGACGCCTAATATGAATGGTGATATAAAAAAATCTATCTCGAGGAGCACTTGAGCTGTTGTCCTTCTCTTCCTAGCGGCCGCACTTGTCTCCTTGCTCATATTAATGCAGTTCTGACATTGGAAAGGACAGAAATAGTGTTGTCGGACAATCACCAGGCACCTTGCCAAGTACCAGTGACCGCCACATTCATTTAGTAGCTCATCCTCTCGCTCTCCTTTTGGGTTGTAGTTCTTTACGCCAAGACATCCTTTAAACTGAATTACATTCTCATTTGAAAATAAACCAAAATTGGATATAATTGCTGGGAAAAATTCAAAGTTGTAACTGCGTGCGTCAGGCTGAGGCAGAGAAATAAGTAATTTGGTTTGAGAGACACAGACACAGAGACACACGCGCACACACACACACACACACACACACACACACACACACACACACACACACACACACACACACAGACAGACAGGGCTGGATTGCGGTTGGCTTCTTGGTTGGCTGTGGCAGACACGTGGGAAGTGTTTCTGCACAGATAACACTCGAGAGGGCGAGCTGTCTGCATCAGCTGTTACAACGGCATCAGATTCATGCCATGCAAATTGAGGGAAGGAAATGGGATGAGATGGAATGCAGGTGTGTGTGTGTTTGTGTGTTTGTGCATGTGTCTATGTATATGTGTTTGTGTGTGTGTGTGTGTGTGTGTTTGCAAGGGGACAGAAAGAGCATGTGTGATACAAGAATATATACATTTGTAAGTACTATAAGTGTAACAGAGGCTAGAAAATGTGTGTGTGTGTTTGTGTGTTTGTGTGTATGTGTGTGTGTTACATGTCTTTAGTGGACTGGAGTATGTGATGGTATGCATACAGTAGACCCACTATATAATAGGGACTGTGGAGACTTTATACAGCGTGTGTGTGTGTGTGTGTGTGTGTGTGTGTGTGTGTGTGTGTGTGTGTGTGTGTGTGTGTGTGTTCTATGCCATAGAGACAGAGAAAGGGAGGGATGCAGAAATGTGTTTTATGAAGAGCAGGAGCAGCTGGCCTTTAATGTCATGCCCATGTTCCACTGCTCTCTCTCTCTCTCTCTCTCTCTCTCTCGCTCTCTCTCTCTCTCTCTGTCTCTCTCTCTCTTCATTCCTCTGTGTGTGTTATTCCTTTGTGTTGCTGAAGCCCAGTCTTGTCCTGTATATTCCTCTACATGCTTTATCTTTATCTGTCTCCCATTTCTTTTCTTCTGCTGCCGTTCTGGTATGTTCTGTCCAGAAGAGAGTCTGCTCACAATCTCTCCTTTTTGGTCATTATCTCTTTTTTTTTCTCTGTCCACTCCATCTATCTATCTTTCCTCAGTGTCTCTTTGTCTATCTGTGTGTGTGTGTGTGTGTCTCTCTCTCTTTCCTTTTCTCTCTATCTGTCTATCTCTCCCCCCACCCCTGCTCTCTGGTCTTGTTTCCATCTGTCAGGCATCTCCTCACCTGTGTTCTCTCTGTATATGCCCATATGCAGTACACACAGAGGACCCTGCATTAAACTTCCACACACACTACATGCATGCATAAACCCTCTAATCTAATGCACACACACTGACTAAATACACACACACAAACACACACCCCCCACACAGAGTATACATATGCAGATGCAGAGTTTACATATACTTACACGTGTACATCAAATGTATTCACGTACACATACATACACATCTACAAACAAATACACGTACGCAGAATGACAAAAGCAATGCCGTGCCTCCACGGACTGAGCAGCAACATTAAGTCAGTGTTACAAAAAACCTTAGATCATTTAATCTCCGATGTTTGATGATAAATAGCCTCCAAACATAATAATCTCTTAATCTGCTGATTTCTGTTGCATTGTTCTGTTGCTCTTGCACTGTGTTGTCGATAATGGCGTCTGTTGTTTTTTTGCGGCGCGTTGAATGCGCAAGAGGCCGTCTCCCCCACTCCCCCCATTCTGTAGTGGAGCTCTGAAGTGTTTCTTGCCTTGCTGGCTCGGTCGGCGTGAATAGGTCTGACCGCAATTAAAAGCCACAGTGTGCTTCAAGAATGCTCGGGTTGAGCCCGTCGCCCCGGCAACGCCAGTGTCACTTCCAAAAGTAAACAAAAGTTTTTTTTCACACCAAACTTACAATTAATAAAACTCTTCCGGGACAGCTTGCAACAATTTATGCGGCTTGGCAGGCGAAGAGGCGCCTTTTCATTGAAGAAGAAGGAGGAAAAAAAACGTGGTCACTTATCAGAGCTCCAGAGAGATGGTACTAGGGGGTGGGAAAGTGTGTGTTTCTTTCTCTCTTTCTCTCTCTCTCTCTCTCTCTCTCTCTGTGTTTGAGGCTATACTGTTTGTGTTTATTTCTATATGCATTTATGTTGTGTGCTGCGATTGCAACTGTGTGTGAGTGTATGCATGTGCCCGGGTGTGTGTTTGTGTGTTTAACTGTTTCTCTGCGTAACAACCTCAGTGATTTAGTTGAAGCAAAAACAACAACCCTCTGAAAACACTGGCAGTGAACCCCGCTCCATTGCGAGCACACACTCTCTTAACAGTTTTATGAAGGCGGCTCGCAGTGAAACTTGCTGATAGACACAGAGCCTCATCCTCAGCCTACTGATGATCTCTCAGTACTGTTACCCCACGCTGGCAAAGCACCACTTACCTTACCACCCATCCCCCCCCCACCCCCTACCCCACCCTACCCCCCCTCCCCCCCACCCATCCCCGGCTAAGCCTGCCCCCCCCACCGGCTAAGCCCCCCCCCCCCCCCCCCACCCATCAAACCTCACTTCCCTCTCACCTCCAGCTACATCATCCAGCTCGCTGCAGCCGCGTCCAGAGAGCCACTCACTCACTCAGCAGCCCATCCATTCTCCATTCTCCATTCTCCACCGGCTCTGGGTGTGATGCCAGCGCCGCAACACAAAGAGCCCAGTGTTGGGCCTGGCTAATGCGCTTTGAGTGTGTGTGTGTGTGTGTGTGTGTGTGTGTGTGTGTGTGTGTGTGTGAGAGAGAGAGAAAGAGAAAGAGAGGGAGTGATATGGGAAAAGAGAGAGAGGGAGCAAGAGAGAGAGAGAGAGTAAGAGATAGAGAGGGAGTGTGTGTGAGTCTGTTTGTGTCAGTGTGTGGATATATGTATGGGAAACGAATGTGTGTTTGTGTGTGAGTGTGTGTGTGTGTGTGTGTGTGTGTATATTTGTGTGTGTGCCCGTGTGTCTATACGCGCCAGATGGCTGCTTGCAATGCGAATGGGCTCTGAGAAAAAAAGAGAGAGAGGGGGGGGGGGGGGGAGCGGGAACGAAAAAAAAGAAAAGAAGAAAAAAAAAAGGGGGAGTCATACCACAGGGGAGAGATGCAACAAGCAACAAGCCTTGTAGTTCTAGGATGCAGAAGCAGAGATCAAACTATGCCCAGCTGCCCTGTGTGAGCGGCAAGGGGGATCTGAGGCCAGCCATCTTACTCGCATCCCTAAGCCAGTCTGACAGGCGTAAACCAATCCGCACTGACTACAGATCAGCTAAAGAGAGGTCAGGACTCAGAGAGGCCACAACACCCCCATATTTAATCCCTTACAACAGGATATTAAGTGCTATATTAATATTTGGAGTGAAGTGTTAAAATGACACAGTGTTTATAATGGGTCTAAATATGAGGGTTTGTGTGTCAGAACAGCATAACAAACCACAGTCTAGACAATGTCTTTATGAATTATGAAACAGTGAAGACATGAAGAAAGAGAGAGAGAGAGAGAGAGAGAGAAGGAGAGAGAGAGAGAGAGAGAGAGAGAATGTGTTTGGTGACATGAAGGTAGCAGAGGAGGTTGGGGGGGGGGGGGGGTCATCCTCCCCCCGACTGTGTCTCAGCTTCAGAGCTGAGTCGTATGGGGCACTCTCTCTCTCTCTCTCTCTCTCTCTCTTTCTTTCTCTCTCTCTCTCTCTCTCTCTCTCTCTCTCTCTCCCTCTCTCTCTATCTCTGCCTCTCTCTCCCTCTCTCTCTATCTCTGCCTCTCCCTCTCCCTCTACCTCTATCTCTATCTCTCCCTCTCTTTCCCTCTCTCTCTATCTCTCCCTCTCTCTCTATCTCTCCCTCTCTCTCCCTGTGTGACAGCGCTCCATTCTCGCCCCTTCGGTAGTTCTATCTGAGGGTTCAAACGGCACCAATCACAGCTTTGACACCTCAAAGGCTCCGGCCATGTGGAGCGCTCAGTCTGTCGCTTAAGTCTGTCCTCCCCACTGCTCCTGACCTCCGCTTTGGACAGAACTATTACTCCAGTCCTCCACTATCCCAGCAGCCACTGCTGTCTGCTCTGCCTCAAGGTCAACGGGGTCAGCCTGTTTCAAAGAGATTCTTGAAGTCGTTGATCTCAAACATGTGCCACACATTACAGATTAGATTGTGAAGAAACACCATGTTTTAAATGTATGTTCAAGCAAACGTTTCTAATGCCCTAAGAGTGTTAAATAAACAGCCGTTATTACAATAGAGGACCATCATACATGCACCAGTCCACTCAAACATCCACACCATCATACAAACACCATCCCATGGATTTAATTTGGAAATGGAAAACAACTTTCTCTCTCTCTCTCTCTCTCGTTCTCTCTCTCTCTCTGTTTCCTCATCTCTCTTTCCATCTCTCCATCTCTCTCTCTCTCTCTCGTTCTCTCTCTCTCTCCATCTCTCTCTCTCTCTCTCTGTTTCCCCATCTCTCTCTCGCTCTCTCTCTCTCTGTTTCCTCATCTCTCTCTCGCTCTCTCTCTCTCTCTCTCTCCCCATCTCTCCATCTCTCCATCTCTCTCTCTCTCTCTCTCTCGCTCTCTCTCTCTCTCTCTCTCTCTCTCTTAGCTGTGGTTCTTACTACTCTAGGCCTGTGGCTTGTTCCATTGGAGTCCAGCTAATTACAGTGCTCATCCTGGTCTCCCCCACTGTGAGATTCTCATTTGGCACGGCCCATGGTGCATCATATGTGTGTGTGTGTGTGTGTGTGTGTGTGTGTGTGTGTGTGTGTGCGTGTTTGCTCCCGAAGAAGCCCTTCCACTCCCATCTGCACACACCTGCTCATTATGCCCCCTCTAAAACCCAGTCGTCACTCTTCTGAACACTACACACACACACACACACACACACACACACACACACACACACACACACACACACACACACACACACACATCCAACCCCACAAGCAAGCAACAAGCATGAAGACGTGAGAAAGGTGCTTTTTTTATCTCCTTCTCCCCTTTATGCCCTCCTCCACCTTCAGTAATCCTCCCCTCTTAAAAAAAAAAAAAAGCGAAACACACCGATCAACTTCATGCAAATCTTATCATGTGCATGCATGTGATTTCAACCTGGGTCCTTCTGATACAGGTTTGTGCTTACTAGAATCGTCAACGTATACAGCCTGCTGAAAGCTAAGATTATGTTAAGATCTGCCTAGTCCTCAACACTACCCCCCCCACCCCACATACACACACACACACACACACACACACACACACACACACACCCCCGCCTCCACCCCCACCCCCACCCCACCCCACCATGCTCTTGCTCTCTCCATCTCCATCTCCTTTGGGGTGATGTATTTCACTCCCCCCCCCCCCCCTCCCCTTTCTGCATAAACCCAGATGAACAATTAAGCTGTAGCTGGTTGTGGAAGAGAGAGGAGGGAAGACAAAGGGAAATAGGAGGGAGAGAAAAGAAAGGAAAGAAAAGAGGAAGAGAAAGAGAAGGGTGTTGGTGTAGCCAGCTGGTCCAGGAGACCAGGTGATGCCCTGACATGTAATTTAATATGTGGAGAGACAGAGGCACTGGGATTCTCATCATCGATCCGCAACTCGCTTTAATTCGCCAGAGTTAACTTAGATGTTGCCATAACAACACTTGAAAGGATAGATTTAGGTGTACGGCTGGTTTGATGCTGTGCCGGCCTCGAGAGGATGCTCTCTGTGGTCTAGTTATCGTGTGGAGTGTGTGTGTGTGTGGTGTGTGTGTGTGTGTGTGTGTGTGTGTGTGTGTGTGTGTGTGTGTGTGTGTGGTTATATGTATTGGTTTGTGTCTGTTTCGTGCATTTGTGTGTATGTGTGTATTTGTGTGTGTGTGTGTGTGTGTGTTATGTTTGTGTGTATTTGTTTTCTGGTTGTGTGTGTGTGTGTGTGTGTGTGTGTAGGTTTCTAGAGCTTGACTGCCTATGTGGATCAAGGTTTCTGGAGCAGCTTGTCAGGACAGACATGAAATATTTTTGTAGGATGTCTTCTTTCTGTGAGTGTGAGTGTGAGTGTGTGTGTGTGTTTGTGTGTGTGGGGGGGTTGTCCTCTGGAGAGTACATATAAAAGTAGCTGGAATAAAAACAGCTCTGTGGGATGACCGCTCAGACATGTTAGTAGAGTGATCTCTGAGACATGAACATGAAAGATGCTGTGTGTAGTTTCTGATTATAGATAAGTAAATACAAAAATATAAAATATCACAAAATAAAGATGAAATATAATATTTAAAATAAGATTGTGAGTGATCTTGTGAGTCTGCACGTATAATATATATTTTTATATATATTATACGTGCAGACTCACTACACACAGCATCTTTCACTCACAAGATCACTCACAATCTTATTTTAAATGTGTTATAATTTGTAATGTTCCTTTGGATACCTGTACATTAGTGATGCACACCCTGTACCATGCCTCGCTCCACAGTCTGTACTTGCAGTTCAGTTATGGCAGAAAAAGATAAGGCCAGACAATCAGCCAGGCTGTATTGCTAAAAGCCACCACCAGATGTCCTTCTTTCACCCATTCCCCCTTAAGACAGGCGGGGGACACATGATTTTACTGCTTTTTATTGTAAATGTATACACTGACAACCACACTCCATTTGCTCGATTCAATCATTATCTAAACTCATACACGTCTTTTCCGTTAAAGTGGAAATCATGGAAAAGGGTCATTCTTGTAAATAAGCCCGGCACTGTTGTTCCGGCTGTGAGATTGAGCGAGTGGTAGGCTGAGACCCTTGAGAGCCTGAACTTCTCCAGCAGATGGATATTTCTGTTGTCAGCAGTTCGGATGGGCAGAGCCATTA
>NC_045165.1:9955497-9972997 GCF_900700415.2 Clupea harengus
TTCTGTAGTGTATGAGTGGGATTGTTTAGGAATCCATGTTTGCGATGTACTGCTTGAGCAAACACAGGGACAAATTCCTATTCTATTTTCTATTTGCCTGATGATGGCTATAGACAAAAAAGAATGCATTCCAGGCCGTTGTCATTTGTGCAATAGATCTAATTCACTCAAGAGTTGATATTTTCACATATGGCTGGTTTTGGGGTCATCATTTCTTCCGGTTTTACTTCTTATGTTCCTTACGTCACTTGTGTCCATTGTGTCCATTGACTTTTGTCCATTAATGATTAATAGTCCATTAATAGTTAATTGATACTCCGTTAATATTTCTTCATGAGCTGATTTCTTCGACTAGTGTACCATGATTGGGGGATTTGCAGTGTATGGCTCTCAGCTCTGCTGGTTCACCAATCTCATTTTAGCTGTCTGACCGTCACATCTCACAATGCTGGCCTGACATGGACTCATTTTTCTGCACCTACTCTTTTAGTTCTACATTTAGCACCCAGAAGAACAACCACTGCACGCATAGCAAACGTTTTTTATGTACAAAAGCGAATACAAAACATCAGAAATGAATTCAGTTGACCACCGCCCACCTTTCCCAACTCAGACTACCCCAGCTTCCTGTATCCTCTCTCCTCTGTCTCTTGCATTCTCTCCATTCCCAAGCCTCACACATCCCAAAACCCCACCCTGCCATCCCTCTTTTCCTCTTCCTTTCCCTCTCTCTCTCTTCTTCTTCTTCTCCCTCTCTCTCTCTCTTCTTCTTCTTCTCTCTCCCTCTCTCTTCTTCTTCTTCTTCTCCCTCTCTCTCTCTCTCTCTCTTCCTGCGCTCCCCTCGTGGCCCTCGCCTCACAATTAATGTGAAAGCCCCTGTGATGCCCGTCTGACTCCAGCTGCCCAACACTCCCCCATTTATCATGGCGCTTTTACATTGACCTTGACACCCACTTCATTAGAATAGAGATTGTCTACCATTTAGGTTACATTGTTCCTGCACACCCAGACCCCCCCATGCAAATTGCCGGCTCGGGCAGAGGCAAAAGAATGCACGGCCAGGCAAGAGGTCGTGCGCATTAAATGATTGCCGCTATTTCTCTGACTGCTTTTCTTTTCACCCTGGGCTTCAGTGAGGACCCCCCCCCCCTTTCCTTTCCTCTCTCATCCTCTCTCTCTGTCTCTCTCTGTCAGTCTCTCTCTACAGGGCCTGTGCATGGAGGCCTGGAGTAGCTCTTTCCTTCCTCTCTCGTTCTCTTCCTCTCTCGCTCTCTCTCTCTATCTCCCTCTCTCTCCCTCTCTCTCAGTCTCTCTCTACAGGGCCTGTGCATGGAGGCCTGTAGTTGTAGCTCTTTCCTTCCTCTCTCGCTCTCTTTTTTTTCTCTCTCTCCCTCACTCTCTAAGTCCACCTCAGATGGCACTCCCCCTACTCCTAGTTAGGCTTTTTAATGATCCGTAAATAGCAACTCTTAATTGGCCGTTACAAAATGCTCAAGTACAGTAGGGGGGGGACAAATACTTCCAGAAAAGCGAGGGAGAGGAGGGGATAGAGAGGCAGTTGGGAGAAAAAGGAAAAGCAGAAAGGAATCGTTTAGTTTTTGTCTCTCTCTCTTTTGCTCTCCATCGGTCTTTAAAATAAAGGTTTTTGTGGCGTGTTGTGCTCCGAGAGTGGAGCCACTCCATTCCTGGGCACCTTGCACAATGCCGGGGCGGCGGAGAAGTGGAGGCAAGCGCACTCGTTTCAGGAGAGCAGGTCTTTTAGCAGGAGAGCTCCGAGCCACCACAGACGGAGGCTGTGGAACAGCTCTCTCTCTCGCTCTCCCCACCCTTCCTCCTCCTCCTCCTCCTCCTCCTCCTACTCCTCTCCCTCCTCCTCCACCTCCTCTCCCCACCTCACACTCAAATACATCTCCATTATTGTCGACATCCGTCACAACAGGACGAGGCTCTGTGGGGCCGAGCTGAGGGGGAGAAAAGCACCCCTGCAGAAATGAGAGCCGCTCTCCTCCAGAGGAGAGCAGAGATGCTGATATAATTGGAATTAAATTATTAATGAGCGATACTTAAAAAAAAGATTGTTTTATGATCCTCTATTAGTGAATTTGCTATTCATGTTCATATTTGTCATTTGATTTATATTGGGCGTAATGCAATACCGCTCCAATTAACAATGCATGGCCTAAGTAATATGATTTTCAGTGAATGCAAATGGGGTTAAGGTGAGGAGAGAGAGAGAAAGGAGTGAGGAAAGGCGCACTGGATACAAACCCCTGAAATAGAATTTGTCCAGCCAATTCTGCCAATTTTAAATGACATTGCAGATTTTAATTTTCCATTTCCCAATCAAAGACCCGCCGCATTTATAATCGCCGCGTCAGGCCGATATTCATTTGCATGGCAAAATTGCTCTCAGAGTCCCCATATCTGTCACTTTCACACTTTATTTTGCTTTAAATGATCCCCAATGGAACAAGGCGGGTGGCTTAAACAAGCCCAGGTGGGCTGCGTCTCCTCTCGCCCGGCTTGGGTGTACGGAGCTCGGAGCTTGGGCTAAATCCATTTCTCACTTGTGCTCCTCTTTTATTCCACCATCTCCTCTCGGTGCTTAGCAAGTCGGACCGCCCCGCCAAGCACTCTCCTCTCCTTCTTTTTCCCTTGGCCTCCTCATTCAGACTGCAGGCAAAGCCCTAAGCCATGGCTTTTCTCCTCCACCCCCCCCCCCCCCCCCCGCCCCCACCCCCCTACACACACATAAACACACACACACAAACACACACACACACACACACACAGAGCGCCCCGGCACCCCTCTTAAAACATTGTGGTCTTGGCTGATTGCATTGTTTCCTGTGTTTGTCTGCCGAAGAGAAATGCCAGGGCGAGTAGCGCCGCACTGAAGGCTTTGGGTCGGAGTCCATCGCGAACAGATTCCTCAGCTCATAGCAGGCGGCAGAGGTTGGGGACAGAGAGGGAGGAGTGGGGGGGGGGGGATAAAGAGTGTCTTTGTTTGCTTCTGAATGGCATTAGCCTTGGGCTTCCTATGGGGTCACCCACCAAGTCCTGAGAGAGAGAGGGAGAGAGAGAGAGAGAGAGAGAGAGAGAGAGAGAGAGAGAGGGAGAGGGAGAGGAGAAAAACAGGGGAAAAGAAAAAAGAGCAACAACAAAAAAAACTAACCATAAACTATACGCACACCTCATTGCTAGACGGCAAGTGACAACGATTATTCGCCAATACGAGTCAACCAGAGTTCAGTCATCAAATTCACTTAGAGGAAGTCAAAAAGGGGGGGCTTCACGCCCCAGTAAGCGGTTCAAAGGAGAGGCCATTATGGAGCGCAGATATATCCGCCATGTCTCGCTTTAAAATAAATCATTCAACATTAAAAAAGCCCCGTGGTTTCTTCCTTCCTTTTTTCTAGCATGTCACCTCCTACTTTCCCTTGTTCTTTTGTAGCACTGATCTCTGGCCTGTAGGCTGTGCACTTATTTAGTCTGTTGATGCCACCCTCCTGAAGGAACTGTCATTCATCTCCCATCCATTTGTCATGGGGTGCCGTGTCTAGAAACATAGGGTGTTACCCCTGCAAAACATATCCTGATGTCATCTGACCCTAAGTAATGCATCACCGCTAGTTATGACTTAGGGTGTGTGTGTGTGTGTTTGTGGGGGGGGGGGGGGGGGGGGGGGGGGGGGGGTGCCGTTCCCATGACTCTCAGGGGAGAAGGGTTCACCCGGCGGGGCCCTGTAACATCCCACTCTTTGCTCAACCTCTTCTCCGGGCATTCCGGTGCGCTGAAAGATGGCATTGTCTGCGCAATTTGTTGCCACTTACGGCATTTTCACGAGTTTATTTTGCAACCCACGCTCATTGAGGAGGGATGAGATCTGGAAGGGCCTGTGGAAATTCTCCTGGGTCTCTCGCTGACCCGAAAGTGACTGGGTACCTTGTTCTTAAGCACTGGGAAGAAGGAGAAGGGGATGGGGGGGTGAGTGTGGGGGGGGGGGGGGGGGGGGGGCGGGGGGGTGACGCTTGACTCAGTGTTCAATGTGAGCTTTCTATACCAGTTGTAAAATGGCTTATTCTTCTGGTCACCATGGAGACAATTAACAGTGTTTCAAGGCCTTTTGTTCCAGGCCAGTTTGAGCAGAATTTTTTCAAGGGGGGTGATTTTTCACACACACACATAGGCACACACACACGGACACACACACACACATACAGAGAGAGAGAGAGAGAGAGAGAGAGAGAGAGAGAGAGAGAGAGGCACACACACAGACACAAACAACACAACAGAACTCAGTAAAAGCTTCCAGTTGAGGATCCCATTATCTAAACTGGAGGTTTACGTGGTCCCCACTAGAGCAAGCCAATGCATAGCTTTCACTTGTCCCTCGTTCTACCCAAACTCACCCGCCCCACAAATACATCATGTCTCATTTCTCCCTCATTCTACCCAAACTCACCCACCCCACAAATACATCCTGTCTCTCTTTTCTTCTCCCTCATTCTACCCAAACTTACCCGCCCCACAAATACATCATGTTTCACTTCTCCCTCATTCTACCCAAACTCACCACCCCACAAATACATCATGTCTCATTTCTCCCTCATTCCAGAGCTCCTCTCTACCCGTGATTTGAGGGGGAATTACAGACACCAAAGAGGCTGGCAACATATCAAAGCCACCCAAACTGATGAAGTAATTATCAATTTTGCCAGACGCATTGCGGTGAACCTGGATCATCAAAAACATTTTCAAATTTGTGTCGATTTGTGCAACATCACACTGCGCAGCTCTCTCGTGACCACCACAGATACTGTTTGCCAAGACAAATTCCTCCTTTTTTTTAAATGCAAAATAAGGCAGGCCATTGAAGTCCGTCCGTCCCTCCGTCTCCCCACCCCCCCCTAAACTTCAGAAATCTCATCATGCAGTGATACAGATGGCTTCCTCTCCTTGGCTTGTCTCCAGAGCTTAGTAGCCCTAATATAAATATTTCAAAGCGGCAAGCTTTTAAAACAGGAACATTTTTGAGTGTCCTTTGAGTCAAGCAGTTGTGTTCCGTCCTGGCAGCAAAGTGTTAACATTGTCGGCTTGAAGTTATTTAAATACACCCGGCATCCGACTCACTTCATGGAATCTTACTTCTGTTGTCTCAACATGTTACAGGCGCTGAGCAAACTTTAATTTAATGGATAAGATGAATACGCAAAAAAAAATGCATTAAGTTTTTCATGTATGAGTGCCTTTTTGCTGACATTTTCAAAGTCTTTCATATCATTAAGATGTGAAATGAATTAAACTTATGATTGCTTGTTGATATTTCCTCATCTATTTTAATGGATCTTTTTTTTTTGGTAGAGCAACGCTGTCGCGTTTGCCAACACCCTCCCTCTCACCAAACACCAAATTAAACCCCTTGCTACAACATATATTGTCAAATCTTTCCTTTTCAAAGTAAATGGATGACACCATAAATCCAAGGTTATTATAATTTTGCATTTTTCACTAGTTTTTATTTTTATTTCGTTTTGACTTTTTGTTTTCAATTTCAGTTTAGTTTTAATTCGTTTTTAAAGCGGGTTTGCTAGTTTAGTTTAGTTTCTATTTTTTGAAAATGCTTAGTTTGAGTTTAGTTTTTATTAGTTTCAGTATTAGTTTTAGTCTTTACCGCGGAATGCAACAGACCAAGGGGGGGGGGGTCGGTCGTCAGTCAGGGAAGCTTAATTTTTTTGCTTGCAAAACAAAATGCTCAAAATGAATAGAAGATACAAGCTATAATAAATAATTTGTAATAAAAACTCACCAAACATACCATTTAAAAAAGAATATTCACTTAGGACAGATGAACAGCCATCCACAAAAGACAACTATGAAAGATCTGTGTCAGACGTGTGTCAGTCAGAATTTGCTCATATCCTGTTCAAACAGACAGGAGACAGGGAGACGGTGAGGCAGCGACGAGCGGTGCCTCATCTCAGATTGCGCAATCCCTCACAAACTGGGTTGAGCGCATGCGTAGAACCTATTTACTCTTGCTGATCTGACGTAAAGTTGCAGTGAAAAAGCACGGAGAGGAGGCAAACAATACCTCTGCTTCAATGAAGGGAGCATGCGAGAGCCCACCGGTCGGGTTTGTGCTTGTTCTGCCGTTACTCTTCTTATATTTTACCTTGACTACGAAAATGGAAGATTCTATAGCTAAGCTAAAACATTTCTCATAACTGGACTTTCAAACAAAACGTGAATTGATCAATAATGGGAGACCAATGCCGTAGCTAAAAGGTATGCTTCAAACGACGGGACAGAAGATAACTCGATCGACTTATCACACCCAAAGCCAAATTGCTTTTAAAATATTTTGAACCTCAAGAATAGATTTTGGTTTTGGACCTGTGCAACTTCGTAAGAGTTCATATTCACGAGTGCATAATCACACATATTAACACGAGTTCATCACAAGCTAGCAGCTGCCAACTGTATGCAGCCACCTTACCAGACTATGTGTGTGTAAAGAATGCTGATATGAAAAACAACCAGTAGTCAAAGTGCAAGCTGCCAATTGAATGGTGATTTAAGCTACTGTATTGGGTTTATATATTTGTAAATCTGACTCTGAAGTGCCTCACCAGCCACGAACCTCACCCATGGACGGATTAAGAAACCACGGGCCCCTGGGCCTGGACATGCTAAAGCCCCCCCCCCCCCCCCCCCCCCCCCCTCCGCGAAAAAAAAAATTGTGCGCCTGCAAAACACGCACGCACACGCAATGTGTTGGATTTTACGGTCGAATTAAATACTTTGGCTATTGTATTGGGAAAGTAAAGATGTCAAAGTTTACCCATCTTCGGTGAGGTGTGCACTGCCCCGCTATTGTTTCTGACATTACATGTGACAGGGCAACAGCCGAGTGATTCTTTTCCAAATTGAAACTGATTAAGACCTACCTGAGGGGCAGCATGGGGCAGGAGAGGCTGAATGGGCTGGCTATCCTGTCCATTGAAAAATCAGATCATGCATCACCACTTTTATGTTTGAAAGGCGTCGTTTAGCAGGTGTAACCTACTGTGCCTGCTTGTAGGTCTTGACTGTCAGATTCTGCGCCTAAACTAGCTATATCGTATCGTCTCATCACATGATCAAATAGAGACTTGACATTGGACAAGATAGGCTACATATTACCCAGCAATCATCATTGCATATCTGTACATGACAAAAATAACAAAGAAAATAAGAAATTATTCATTTAATTGAATCAGTTTTTTAATAGTTTCTATAGTGTATGTACGATAAGCATATCTTTTTGTTATAGATTGCTACTGACGATTTCCCCCTAAAAATGATGAAAACCATGACAAAGACAGGTTTGCCATTTTGAGGGAATATATAGCATAGGGTATCCTTGGCAGTCCCAAAAAAGTCATGCATGATCACTGTCACAGTAATCCAGCTTTTTCTAACACAGCACAGGTACACTGAATTAAAGCCATTAGCAAATGAATAAAATACACCTTTTTCAACCACAAATAAGAGATACATAACAGCGACTTCACGCAGAGGCTCTGGCCTAGGGCCCCCCTGAGCTCATGGGCCCCTGGGCCTGGGCCCGGTAGGCCCGTTCGTTAATCCATCCCTGGCCTCACCGCACGTTACTGTTCCAAGTAATTCCAAATAGGACTCTGTCGCTTTCTCCCGATTTTTGCCGCCATGAAACCAGGTGAGGGGCGTGTACTAAAAGTGGTACGGCGGAAGATAGACTATAAGGCTATGTATGAAATAAATTGACATCTATGAAATACATTGACAAAGACGAAAACGAAGGACATTTTCTCTATAATTCTATTTTATTTTAGTTAGTTTTGTAAAGACACAATACAGTTTCAGTTAGTTATCGTTTTTTTATAAAGCCTTTTATTTCAGTTAACGAAAAAAAAAATCACACCTCGTTTTCGTTTTTTCGTTAGTTTTCGTTAACGATAATAACCTTGCATAGATCATGTCCGACAATATGCATCACTGTAAAAAAACCAGCATTAGTTGTTTACAACTTAAATGCCCCCCACACCCCATATACCTTTCCCATATTGGTCTCTTTTGATTTTTATTTATTTACTTATTTTTTTGCTCGACGGCGATTATACAGGTGAGTGGAGTGTTGAGTTCACGCTGTGCCCAAACCAAAGCTGCTCCCCTCAGGTGCGGTATGCTAATCCCTCTCCTCCCCCTGCCACCACACACACACACACACACACACACACACACACACACACACACACACACACACACACCTCTCCTCCTCCTGCCATCGTGCCACTGGCCCTGGGCTAGAACCCGCCCGAGCGTTCAGCGTCTGTTTGCCAAAAAAAGAAAAGAAAAAGAGAGGAAGAGAAATCTGCTCTTCAGCACAACGCTCAAACTTCTCATCTTCTGCATTTTAAACACTCCTCATTTTTTATTTCCTCTTTCTAACCCCCCTCCCCCCTCTTCCCTCAACCTCATTCCAACTCCCTGTCCTCTCTCCATCAATAACACAGTATTTTTTTAAGCAAAAATCAACAACTAGAGAAAACACACACACACACACACACACACACACACACACACACACATACACACACCACCCCCTGAATCAATATTTGCTGTCAACAAACAAATAGCGTAATCCCCTTGTTTTAAGACGAGAAGACGTTTCCTCTTGGCGGACTATTAAAAAACCTGAAAGGGATGGATGGCTCAAAAGAGTAGGAGATAGCATCTCCATCATAAAGAAGCAGCCAGCAATGAAAAATGGCTGCTGGTTCGATGACGGCCCGAAGAAGGGGGGAAAACAGAGCACATTTAAATATTTAAATGTGCTTCCGCCCTAATGATAAATGACAAGCGAAAACTAGAATCAAGTAGCTATTGATGCAGAAAATGAAATGGGGAAGAGAGACTGAGAGACAGAGAGGCAGAAATTAAGCCGAAAAAAAGGTGAGAGATTGAGAAGCGTCAATTTAATACTGTACAGTACGCTCAAACTGAAAATGTCAGTTCTCTGAGAACAAATAATAAAAAAAAGAAATGCCAATTATAAAACTCCCAATTATTATTTTTGTATGAAATTAATGTTTCGTCTCTTCGTACACTTTCATCCCCCCACTTTCTCGTGGTGAAATTAGCCAAAATATCGTTCTAAATGTGCATAATAAATGGGTTCGCTCCGCTGCGCGAGACAGACTGCACGGGTCCATCCTGTGTTCCCATTTTTGGGTTGTTTTGGGCAGCATGACAGAGGCAGAGTTAATATGACCATCCCCGGTCGACAGCCACTGTCCCTCCAGAGGCACTGGAAGCAGCCGCAACGTGACCAGGGCCAGCAGGGAGCCAGCAGCAGGAGGGCTCGGAGACTTCATCCGGATTTTGACACAGGAAGAAAATAAATAAATAAATACACACACACACAGACTCATACTGTCGCATACACACACTTACTCGCTCTCGCACACACAAACACACACATAAATAAAAGCCACGGTGGATTGCCACTTGTGTGTGTGTAACTCACAAATCTAGTTGCCAGTCAACAAGGGTTTAGGTCCACTCCCATAGCACTAAACTAGCTTGTGGATACGTGTTGCACTTCAGAGGAGGAGTAAGGAAGGGCTAAGGAGGAGAAGGAGACTCAGGGCTGTAATTAAGTGGTTTTCAATGGAGTGCCTCGATCTGGGATGCATTTTGTCCAAGAGCGTGTCCTAGACCTCGTCCTAGATGCTCTATCTTTTGTTAATGGTGTTTTATTATGCCATAAGCTGGAGCCGCTGTGATCGCTCAGGCCTTACCTCTCTGACTGTGCATAAACACTGGCTAATGCTGAAGTCATATATCTTTCAGCATATGGGGGGGGGGGTGGAGGTGGGGGTGGGGCATGTGTGTGTTCATGGGCATGTTCGTCAGCGTTTCTGTGGGGTGTGTCAGGGCATGCATGTACTGATGTCCCACGGGCATTGTGAATGTGTGTGTGCGTGTGTGCGTGCGTGTGTGCGTGTGTGCGTGTCCGTGTGTGTGTGTGTGCGTGTGTGTGTGTGTGTGTGCGTGCGTGTGTGTTTGTGTGTGTGTCAGTTTGGTTTGGAGCCCATGACAGTGACTAGCGTTGGAAATCACTGGAAATGAGAAATACTTGCTTGAATTCCACGGGTGTAAATCTGATTGAAATGAATGTGTAAAATTATGGTGTGTGTGTCCATGTGTCTCCAGGGCAACAGTGTGGAGATGGCCATGTGGCTTCCTAAGAAGACACAGCTGCTGGGCTGGGCGGAGTCTCTGCAGCGGAGCGGAACGGAACTGCCTCCTGACTTTGAGCAGCGCCTCATCGTCCTCAAGAACAAGTGGGACCAGTTAGAGGTGAGGCCTGCACACACACACACACACACACACACACACACACACACACACACACACTCATACTGTCTCATGCACACACTTACTCACTCTCACGCACACACACAAACACACACACACACACACTCTCTCTCTCTCTCTCTCTCCCTCTCTGTCTCTCTCTCTCACACACACACACACACACACACACGTACACATACACAGACTGTATAATAAAGGCATGCATATTAGAATTTCACAAATATTTACACATATTGCACTCAGAGTGCACATTCAAGTCCAGTAGATAAAATAAATTAAATCTGGAAATCTAGAATCTGCAATGAAGTGAAAGAGCGTAATGAAGTCACCTAATGTCAAACACAAGAGGCAAGAGCTGGCCCATTTAGTTCAAGTGGGACTCACACAGCATACCACACACAGCCTGTGGCGCATTAACTCAGGTCAGCATCCCCGAAGGGCAGCCTATGGGCCAGTCCTGGTCCAGATGAGGGCCAGATGAGGGCCAGTCTCCTGGTGTCTCACCTGAGTGTCCGTCCCTGGTGCCCTGTGGAGGTGAAGCTGTCTCCGTGCTCTGCTCCACTGACTGGCTGGGGATAAACCACCAGGCTCCAGACAGGCAGACACACCAAACAGTCCTGGGGGGCGGGTGGTTAAGGCACAAACCACCCCCCCCCCCCCTCAGGTGGTGGACGATGGTGGAAGAGACCATGCAGAGGTCCTGTCCCACACCTCCCCCTCTCTCTTACACACACACACACTCTCTCTGTCTTTCACTCTCTCTGTTTCTCTCTCACTCTCTCTCTCTGACTCACATTCACACACACACACACACACACAAGCACTCTCTCTCTCTCTCTCTTTACAAAGAGACCGGGGCCGTCTTGGCCTCCCTCCAAAAGTGCAGAGATGCTATCTGGCCACAACATCCTTAATGATGTCATTAATTGTACAGGATCAGTTGCTTGCACAGGGGTGAGCTCCTTTAAAAAAATCTCACATCTAATCTCATGTTTATCACAATGAATGGAGTCTCTTATGCGCTGAATGAATTGGACTAAGGTATTTCAAGCCATGAGGGTGAACTGACAGTGTCCTAAGTCTGTTTAGTAGCAGAACAAAGGTCAGACTGAAGCCAAGACTCTTCATCTAGTTCTTACAGTTGAAAGAAATCAAGCTGTCAGAATTAAGCAAATGACAACATTTCTAATAAGAATACTTTTCATGCATCCTTTGCATATTTGGATGTATGCAAATGTACTTGTGTCTGTACATAATTGAATACAGCAGTATTTTCTGTGTGTTTATGTTTATGTATTTGTGTTTGTGCAATATGTAATTTGTTTATAGGTGTGTGTGTGTGTGTGTGTGTGTGTGTGTGTGTGTGTGTGTGTGTGTGTCTGTTGGCATCCTAGAGACATCACTAAATTAACATATCTCCCATTATCCAAAAAAGGCAGAATTGATTTCATTTCAAATTAAGCACCAAATTACCATTCTTTTTCCACTGCAGTAATCAGTGTTAATTAGAAATGTATTACCCCACCTCACCCCACCCCACCCTTCCCCACCCACCCCACCCCTCACACCTCCCTGGCAAAGAAAAAAGAATCAAGAAAACGACAAAAGGAGGGGAAAAATCCCACCGAAACACCAAACGGGAGTCCCAAACTTGTTGTATGTATGCGTTGGGGGGCTATTTCCCTGGCCTAGGGTGAGTTTGGCGCGGAGGGGAGGGGAGCGGGACTGGAACGAGACGTCAGCGGTGCGGAGAGTTTAATCTGGGAGTCTCTACTCCCTCAGCTGCATATTACCTCCTCTCAATTGCATATTAAACAAGCCTATCAAGTCAGGCATTGGCATCTGCTGTGCTGACACAAATTGTGAATTAAATGAAATTGATGTCCTCTGTCGTATATATTTATGAAGACAGACCATTCTCTGAAGTATTCGGCTTATGAAGAATTTATGATTGCAAACTGTTCCTGAACAAAATAAAGTGGCAGTAAATTCCCATCTTTTCTTCTTTTCTTTTTTTTCCCTCCACCCCTCTTTTCTCACGACAACCCCCCAATCAACTCATGTCCTGACCTCACCAAGGGCATTGATTTCACCTCCTGCAGAAGCATTTGTCATAGTGAGACAACAATGGCCAAATCTGGAATCCAATCGAGCGCCATCAAATTATCAATATTCAAACGAGAGCAGGGATGATGATGGAAGGACAGCGAGAGGAGTGATGAGAGAGAGAAGGAGGGGTAGAGTGAGCGAGCGAGAGAGAGAGAGAGAGAGAGAAAAGGTGATAATGGTAGAGGACATGTAAGCAGTATACTGTGTTGGGAGAAAAACTCTGTTGTGTATGAAAGCCTATATCACACAGTTTCCCAGCCTTGCCCAGCGAAATGCCCACATCTAAAGAATAAAGAGAGGTGAACACTTAGCGTGGCTTTGGCTGCTAACAGCCTCACAGATTGATTGGCATTTTATGTCTAAATGGCCTGTACTAGCACTGCCACACGCTTCCTGCGCGCCATTAGAGTGCGGCTCTCAAAATGTGTTTTTTATTTCAACGCACACTCTTATATTACATTGTGGATGGCTTAGGTTCGTAAATATAGCAGTGCAATTTATTCAGCGCGGAAGGTCTAACGGAGAAGCGTTCAACTCCGACCCAGCTCGAAAAGAACATCTATTTTTTTCTCTCTCCAGTTGGCGAGAAACTACAGACACTGCCATCTTGTCCATTTTGTTTTTCCATTCGCACTTTGGTCGTAGCCGAGCCACACAGATGTGTTAATAAAGGAGTCATCTGTGAAGGTGTACTGGCAGGAAGGGCCCAAACCCTCTGAGTGGTTAATTGGAGCCAGGGCAAAATACCCCAACACTTCAATACCGCATCACATTCGCATCTGTTTCCATTATGGCATATGCATACCCACACACACACACTCACACACTCACAAACAAACAAACGCACGCACACACATTTGCGCACATATGCAGATGCCCCGCCATCAGACACAGAAGCACACACTCCCTTTCATACCCGCACACAAAGACAGACAATTACACCAACCAGTGTAGTGTGTGTATTAATTGGATAATGGGCTGTTTGGTGCTCGCAATTGCATTCTCGCTGTACAAGAGTTCAACCCCGCACTCTATCTCCAAAAGTGGGCCTCCCTGCTGGCAGGTTTTTTGGGGGGGGGTTGATGTAGGTGGTCATGTGACTTCCTCTCACAGACCTTGGCTCAGCGTGACGCTCGGTTTTTCTCTGTCAGATGGGGGAGAAAATTGCTCAGCGGAGGCTATTTCTGTGTGTGTTTCGTGTGTGTGTATGTATGTATGTGTGTGTGTTTTTGTTGATTGTTTTCTATTCGACAGACATTTCAATGTGTTGTTTTTGATTCCCCCTGTGGCAATATTTCACCCAAGTTTAATTCTCTCAAGCTCACAAGATACAAAAATCCGACCGTGCTAACAGACTGACGAACACTTTATTTAGACGTTGCAGGTTTCTGATTTCTGTCGTTTATTTTCCTAATGCCACGTGAATGAGAAGCCCCTGAACAGAAATCCAACTCCATTTGATTTGAATTGAATTTATCGACGGGCAAAGCTTCCCCTCATTTTGGGGTTGTGAGGAACTGGAATTGTTTGTCATTAGAGTGAATGGAAGGCTCCTCGGCGGGTCGTGCACTTGAGCGAGTGCCCCCGTGGTCCGAAACTGCAGCCCGCCACCGCGGCGCGTGCCATGACGAGCGAGAGGGTCCGAGAGTTTTCCCATCTCACCTGCCGAACTGGAAGATTGCGCGCAGCGGGATGCGCGGGCTGTGCGGGCTGTGGATATTTTCCTCAGAGTTGTGGAGGGCCACCTCTGCTGCAAAATGTGTAACCTCTGTCTTCCTCTTTCTTCATCTCTGTCTCCCTCTTTCTTCATCTCTGTCTCTCTCTTTTTCCACCCGTCATCAGCGGACGCTGGGTGAGCGCGTGGGCAATGGCGGGGGCAGCCCGGACCCCCGCGCCCTCCTCTCCCCGGGCACCAAAGGCATGCTGGGACAACTGGAGGGCAAGATCAAGGAGCTGAAGCGCTGGCTGCGTGACACGGAGCTCTTCATCTTCAACCTGTGTCTGCGGCAGGACGAGGAGCTGCAGCAGGCCCACACCCAGCTGCAGCAGTTTAAGGTGAGAGAAGGGAGGGAGAAGGAGAGAGAGACGGAGATGGAGGGATCAGATAGATAAAGAGAGAGAGATGTAGGTGTAGAGGCGGTGGAGGGGGACCAGGGCTAGCCAGAAAGAGTGAGAGATTGAGAGTAATATGTACAGGTTAGCTGCAGGCTTAATTATAAACATATAAATATAAGATTTAGTGCCAAACTCCCCTGTTTCTGTGGTCAGCTTTAACAAGCCAAGAAGCAAGAGGAAGCAAAGTGAGAATGCAGTCAAGGGGACTACATGCTGTGTTAGGCTAATGAAAACACAAGTTTCAAGAATGTCATTTATATTTTCCAAATGTCGAGAGAGAGAGACAGAGAGAGAGAGAGAGAGAGAGAGAGAGAGAGAGAGAGAGAGAGAGAGAGAAAGAAGAACTGTATCATTTCAGTGGAAACAAGTTGATGCCTAAAGCCAACCTGGACACTATTGGACATGCATAATTCAAAGTCTTATATGATTTGGAAATACCAGCACCTACAGGCTGCTAGCCGTCTTTACCTAATGATAAGAAAATGGCCCCAATAAGATGTCCCTTAATTGAGCGCCTGTAATAGAAAACACAGGCAGTAAAGCGGTTATTCATTTACACACACATATAAATGAAGCATTTCTTTACTGAATTCTTTTTCATGGCATAAAGAGCATTCATTAACATACATAACGCTCTTTAAAGAACGGACTAAAAATTATCCATTTACGCGTCTCTCTCTTACGAGTGTGTGGTGTCTTTTTTTGGATGCGGCCAGCTGGAAGGCTAATCCAAGCTGTGCATATTGAGACCTGCTGTTTCACATGGGACAGCTGTTCAGAAGTTCATGAATGAATCAGATAGAAAGAGGGGAGGGACGTGTGATTGCCAGCGTCAGCCTCTGGTCACCATTTAAGGATTGGGGCGACGGGCGAGTGTCTGGGGAGTGACAGGGAGATGTGGGGAGTGATAGAGGGTATTTGGAATAAAAGGGTAGGGATTGTAGCGTACCTATGTCAGTTATCGGACAGTCTCAAACATCGGCCATTCTGTTAAACAATCAAAATGCTAAGTTTAATAATGGATTAACAACCTATAACTTCAGTTTAATAATGGATTCACATGACGAGAACGTTTGCCGATAACACACGCCGTCCGATAATTAACACCGTTACGATATGTTGTATGTCCCTGACTTTTATTTTGTACTCCAGCCCACTCAGAAGTCAGAAGTCAGATGTGTGTAGAACAGCTCAGAAAGATTGTGTAAATTCATTAACAATGCATTGCATGTTTAAGGAGCTTGTGGAGAGCGCTAACTGTATAATTCTTTATCAGTCGTCTGAAAACGCGTTCAAAATATCCAGTGGAGATCGTGATGGTGGGGAGGGCGGACATTTTGACCGTGGATTGGCCCCTGCTCACACTCGGCGTCTGCATCTTTGGGATATTATAAAAGCAGGCCGACGCAGCGCACATCAGCAGAAGTGACTGAAAATCTATAGGAAATAATTATTTGGCGTAAAATCCTGCCGAGCGGCACTGGGTATTAATCAAGGCACGTCACAACACAGGTAGTGGAGTTGATTGCACCCTCCCCGTTGAGTGACAAACATAAGTGCGGTGAAAACTTTTAAATATACGCCGAGCAAATGACAAGGGGCGAGAAGAGTAGGGGGGGGGGTGGGTGGAGAGAAATGGAGCTCTATAAAGATGACTTTTTCGCTTTGATCAAACGTCGGTCTCCACATACAAGGAAAGCATCGATATCTCGGCAGCGGCCTGATGAGAGATCAAAACGAAAAATAAATAAAACGAAAGAAAGGAAGATTAGAAATATTGATAAGTGTAATTCATATGGACAGAGGTGCCATTGCACTAAAGAGAGAGAGAGAGGTAGAAAGAGAGAGAGAGGAAAAAAAACCTGAATAAAAATAGGGCGTGTAGCGATCATATATCTGCTTTGGCAATTCGGCCGTAAATGGATTGGATAGTCAGAGTTTGGCGTGATTATAGTCGGGGCTGAGACAGCGCCCAGCGGGGGGCAGAGCGAGAGAAGGGTACACAGTGTGATAGACCCGCCGCCCGCTCCGACACCACCACCACGCCGGGGGAGCAGAACAATACCGAGCTCTGTGCGCAACCCTCGCCTACTGCTGTTCAGCCCCATCAGCGAACACAGTCACCCACGACAAATTATACCACCACCATCCCCCTCCACACACACACACACACACACACACACACACACACACACCTTTCGCCACCCCTTCAGAGCTGGAAGTGAACTGGAGTGCTATCACAAGAGCAACCATAAAAAAGTATTTCCCTGTGCAAGTATGAGGTAAGAAGTTCTAGGAGTAGCCTGAAGTGGAGGTGTCAAACAAAGGGTGGCTTCCGTCAGACGTAAAGGGACTTCAAACATTGCATATGGGGGGGGGGGGGTTGGGTTGAACTTGTGTGTCACTCACTGCAGGTGGCAGTTGAATTAAATGTTAAGCATCCTAATATTTGATAATAGTTCAGCAACCCTTCAGTCTCCATTAAATCTTTATTTTGGAAGTTCTGGCGGAATTTTCCACGGGGCTAGAACTCTCGACTATCTCGAGGGGAAATAAATCTATAATTAAACTGTATTGTATCTTAACCTTCACTTGTCAGGGCAGACAGTTCAAACAAGTCGGCTGCCAATTTCATATCTTGCCAGTATAATAAATACCTTTCTCTTACTAATGCGTCTCGAGAATATTAAAATTTCAAAGGTTGAACATTTCCTGTCTGGAAGGAAAGCATTTTTGTAGATTACATGGCAACTCCAGGCATTAAAAAATGAATATTTTACCCACAAACCCTCCTCCTAATCTGTTGTAATACGGAATGTTTAAAAGGATTACACTGATTGTGCGTCACTGCGGGAAGCGCCGTTATATTACC